>NC_072739.1:92750688-93050688 GCF_026930045.1 Uloborus diversus | reverse complement strand
GACTTTGATAAGCATTTGCTCCAGTAAGCGATGACATGTTCATTTCCGTCAATTTCTTGGGATAAAACAGCTCCAATTCCCTCGTTGCTCGCATCAGTGTCCAGGATGAAGGATTTTTCAGGCTGAGGATAGGCGAGGATAGGCGTTGATGTTAAAGCCTCCTTCAGTCGTAGAAATGCATCTTCGCATTCTTTGGACCATTCAAACTTTTGCTTGCTCTTGATAAAAGCACAGGAAATTTATTTACACTATATACAGGAAAGATCGTCAACAACTGCTAAATTATTCATCAGCAATTAAGCAATTATCACACAACACCGTAAACTCAACGTTTACACACGTATTTACTTCCAAATACGAAAACAACACAGCGAAATGCCTCGCTATAAACAGAGCAAAATGCTCTCCGTTCGAAATCTGAATCGAAACTAACTGTTTATCCATCGCTAACGGCTTAAATATACCGAAAAGAAATTTCTCAAATATTCCACACGCTTCTGTAAAGTAGTAGACCGTTATCAATAAAAAGAAAGAAAATAGGGGTCGTATATTCATTACGGGAAACTATTTACAGGTTACGTTACTACAATAATTACTATTTACAGAATTTGTAACAATATTTTAAATATTGAAAAGCTTTTTGACGTTTAGTTTTAAAGATAATCCAAGCAACATTCAGATATAATTCTAATCAGGTTCTTGTGGATAAGCGATTGAAATGAGAGTGACGTTTCAAGAACAGGTTTGTCTGAATCTTTACCTTTTAAAAATAATTTCGCTTTTGTGAAGTTTTGTTTGCACTTTTAAGGAGCAAGGAGGGTTGGTTAAGTTAAGGGTCAAAGATTAGCTTAAAAGCGGAAGGGCACGGCGCCCTCCTAAAAAATCTTACGGGAAACACTCGGCAAACCTGTTTCCTCTCCTTTTAATGTTTCCAAACGCATTATAAGATTACTAGCAAAAATACCCGGCGTTGCCTGGGTCAGTAATAATTGTGAGAAACAATCGCTACTTTCTTTTGTTTTGCTGTTTTAACTGAAAGAACTCAAAACACATCGCTTTGACGTCATTAAAAATTGAGCTTCATCCTTATCCATAAAAGTAAAACAGCAATAAGTATAAAGAAAGAAAGAGTATTCATTTAAAAACGAAAGCGCAAAGTGAAGCATATAAAAATTTGAAGAATTTCCAAAATATATCTAACAAAAACAAAGATCACTAAAAAAAACTGTGCGCTTTATTTACTTAAATAGTACACACGCAAAAAAAAAAAAAAAGAAAAAAAAGCTCTCTACTATGTTTACTTAAGTGTGCTAAAAGTGAGTTTCCAAATGTTTAAATGACTTTAGACTCATGTTTGCCCCGGAGAAGCCTTGATTCAAAATTTACATTATGATTACTTTTAATGTTGCTGTTGTTAGGCAACGAATTTTCGAAACAATGGGTTTAATCTTTAATCATTTGATGTGGAAATTACATGACATTCACGGTTTTCGATCACGCCGTTTTTAAACTAAGTTTTTTAGCTATAAATTATAGCCTAAGTTGTTCCCCGATTATGTAGCTATCAATGGTGAAAAAATGGTTAAAATCCCCCCAGTAGTTTCGAAGTTTACCCCGAACATCCGGACAGAGATTAGCCATTTATGTATAAAGATGAGGATGCAATTCCTAAGAAAGCAATGTCATGCTTGCTCCAGAGAGGCCTTGATTCAAAATTTACATTATGATTACTTTTAATATTGCTGTTGTTTGGCAACGAATTTTCGAAACAATGGGTTTAATCTTTAATCATTTGATGTGGAAATGACATGACATTTACTGCTTTCGATCACGACGTTCTTAAACTGAGTTTTTTAGCAATAAATTACAGCCTAAGTTGTTCCCCGATTATGTAGCTATCAATGGTGAAAAAATGGTTAAAATCCCTCCAGTAGTTTTGAAGTTTACCCCGGACATCCGGACAGAGATTAGCCCTTTATGTATAAAGATGTGTTCAAAAATTTCAATGCCAAAAAATTCCGAAGGAGAGTCACCAGATTCCCTATAGCAACTAAATGCAGTTTAAAATTGGGTTATTCCCTGTTCTATTAATTTTATCAAGGGTAGCCTAAAATTGTATTTCTAAAACTTCCCATTTCGGAGAATTTCTGAGAATAGCCCCCGATATTCTATTGCAAACAAAGTTAAACCAAAATGTACTTCAATTTTGAATTAAAAAAATAATAATAAATAAAGAAAAAGGTTAAGAAAACAAAATCGTTGGAGAATCCATTCCTTTACATCTCCTCTAACGTTACCGAAAATTTTAAAATTGCGGTTTTTGACATCAACTTTGAAAATATCGCTTGGAAGGGACCAGAACCCCTTCTCCCGATTCTTTTCTCCCTAAGCCTATATAGATCAACCAATTTCGAAAAACTTCTGGGGGGGGGGGGGATTTACTTGATTCCTCCCTTTCTTCTTGCCCTTGCTATGTTGTCAGTATATAAGCTTAAAAATGTACTTTTTCAGACTTATAACCATTAGTGTTCTTCTTTCAAGGCACATTAAAAAAAGTCAGCGTTAGCTTTATTTTACGTTTCACAATTTTCTTTTTATAGAACTTCAAAACTTGATTTATAAACTTAAAGGAAAATAGGAACTAGCGGTTTTAATGTCTTGGCTCGACTCGGAAGTATCGAATACGGTACTAGTTAATTTGCTTTTGTTATTTAACTGAGGTCGGCCAAAATACTCCTTTGCCGACTGGGCCAAAAGTCAGCCAGTCCGCCCCTGATAAAAACGAACACCATATTGCGAAACTAAATACTCACAAATTATTTTTTGTATAAATTAAATGACAAGCGTATTTTTTTCCATTTTATATTTGTCTACAAAACCTCCCTTCAGGTGTTAACTATGTTTTCCTTGAACGCCAGAGCATAAAGACGCTCCAAAGACATTTGCACGACGGCGCCGATCAGGCTTGGTGCGGCCCTGATTCTTTGCCTTATTTTATTTTATTTTTAACTGAAAAAATTTCGTAAACAGCATTTATTCTTCTTTGTACGCTCACCTTACGAAGTACAAATGTAACTTATACCGTATCGGTTTCAACCTGTTGTTGAACACATGGAAGAATATTCTTCACTGTATGAATTAATATTTAGCTTACTTTTTTTGTAAACATAAATTGTATTTCTTTTTATGCTCACCATACAAGTGGAGCTCACAATTATAAGGGCATTTAATCTTAATATATAAAAATCTTCTGTGCGGACGTTTGTCACCATAAGGCTTTTAAACGACTGGGCCGATTTTGATCAAATTTTTTGTGTGTAATTAAGTTGTGGCGAGCATGGTTTCGAAGCGCGATGGATCGAATCGGAAACGTTTTTGCTAATTAATTAATTTGAAGATTGGATAATTATATCTCCCAAATGATTAATATTTATTTTAACCTATTATTGAGCGGGAACTGAAATAAATATTTAACTCGTTGCCAAAGGACAATAAGAAAGCCAGCTCTGCTTTTTGTAATGAAATTTCTTACTGTCAATAGAGAATAGATAAAACGCAGAGAGAGATTGAAGCTTTCATTTCTTGAAAGCAACGATTTTAGGTCCCGTGATATATTTTAAAGTAAAGTACTGGAAGGTTCACGCAAAACGTGTGTTCTGTCGTAGTTGAACCATGTGACCGGATCGGTGCTTTAGGTTTTCCTAACTAAATGATCAGAAAGTACCGTACCTAACAACATTTGTTTCTCGGCTGAAATACATCTGAGTTTTGGCACAAATGTCAAGAATACTTTAAGGATTATCTAACTAATCAGTACATTATTAAAGGAAAAGATGATGGAATTTAAAGACGAAACAAGTTTTATTTTCGTTCACATAAATTACAACAGGGTAGTTCTGTACACAAAAGGTCAGTGCAGAGGAAGATCTTTATCTTTGGCGGTAAAAACAAATTAGGCAATATATGAAGTTTAAAAAGTTTTCGTTCAAAAGATCGGACTGCTAATCGGTCGGAGTTGGCTTTGTTCACTGATCGGCTGAATTACAGTAACGTGGTGGCTTGGCGACTTTGGCTATAAAGAATAGAGTAGCGTGATCATTTGTTTACATTTTGAAGCTACTGTTAATGTAATTTATTGTATTTTTCGCTTATTTGGCGAAATATTTGAAATTTCAAAGAAATGTTTTTCGTTTTTAAAAAGTTTTTAGTCATTAGAAGAATGTATTTATTTTACATCGGGAAGGGGGGGGGGGGGACCAGTGATTTTCGCTTTCTGAGATAACTATTTTTACGTTCATCATATTTTTAAACGATATCCTTTCGATTGTTTTATTCTTTTTCATATGGGAGATGTTGCAGCAAGATTTCCCGTTTGTTCTAGATGGGTGGTTAGTTTTTTACACTTAATATCTGAGGACGCTTTTTATCCTTTGAGTATGGCTGAAGGAACAAACCATCAAGTACGGGAGAAAAAATAGTTAATAAAACAACTGCTCAGTGGGCATTAGATAAATCAAGTTGTAATAAATATACGTATTCTGACAATAAGCAGCTTAAAAATTTTCTTTTTACTTATTTTTTTCAACAAAACAGTTCAAACACTTGATGGTTTATTGAAATTTTTTAACTTTTCAATTTACAAAGTTTGAACAGAACAAACGTCTGTCGGGTCCTCTAGTTGTTTTATGTATAGCATGTTCGGTCAAGCTACACAGGTCCTGTTTGCTTAATGGGATCAGCCAGTTATTAGGACCTAAATGGTCCCGTCCCAATGTGGTCCTATTAAAAGGAATGGACTATATTTCAAAATAATACAAATAACTGAAAATGGGGAGAAGCAATGTGATTAGATAATAGCTTGGCAATGTAATTAGACAAGCCTTGTGATTACATAATAATAATAATGAGCCGTCTTTTCGAAAGGGGGCAAATTAATAGCAGGAAAAATTTATGGGGCTCTACACTGTCAAAAATGAAACGCTCAATTTTGACGATTTGGCAATCCTCGAGCACTATTTCGTTATTTTCAACGATCCTTTCGTCACCAAATCACGTGATATTTGACAAAACCAGAAATCTCAACTTTTTGACGAAATTATTTCGTCCCGATTTCGTCGTATTGCAGTGCATTCTGGGAGTTTTCGTTTCAGTCTTGTACTTGCTCGTTAAATTATCCTAAAGGATTCATAAAAAAGGTTAGTATTTATTAAAATTTGCATGTGCAATGTGCTTTTCCTTTTATTTATTGTTACATTTTTGTTGAGTGTTGTGTTTATAGTTGTGTTTGAAACACATTAAAATTGAAAACGAACCGTTCGATTAGGTTTAGAACTCTGTGTGTTTTTTGAACTAACTTTGAGTCACCTCCACGTTAGGCTTAACTAGCGTTGTTTTTTTATTTGCAAAAGGAAATGTTGGTTTATTGACATTATTTTCCAAAAACGTACTTACTTTATTTCGTTAAAAAATGTCAAACATGACCACAGAATTTGTACAAATTTAAACTTACAAAAAAAATTCCACCGTAGCTAAACTAACGCAGATGATAAATATAGCGCTTTTATAAAAGGCATAGAACTTTGAAGCTTTTAATTTCAACGTTGAATATATTGCATGGTTATGTGTTTTCATTCTTCTCTATGAATTTTACAAAAATAATTCTGTAAAACAAAGTATATTTTTTAGTTTAATAGTTCAAATTTTTTTCACTGTGCATTTTTATTTTCTTAAACAAATATGTAACCATTCCCCAATAAGTATTGATATTTTTTCTTCTGCCACTCTACATGTAATGTTTTATTCAATGTTATAATTTATACAGTTGCTCCCAAAAGTGTTCGTACACTTATCATTTTCAATGAAATATTGCTCTACCCATTAGTAAAAATTAATATTTTGGAATGGGTAAACAATATTAAAAAACTACATGAAATATTTTAATAGCAAAATAAAATATGATTTTGAAGAAATTAATAATCAAAAAGTATCAAGAACTTTATAACACAAAAGTGTTCGTAGAAAATATGTTAAAATAATTGTTTAGCAATCTTTGAATAAAACCGATGAAACTCGAGGAAAAAAAGCGCTTGATGCAATAAAAAATAAATGCAAATCGCTTATATCAGCTTTTGGATCCGAAATGATACCCTCTTTTTTTTTATGCTCGTAGACAGGACTTATAAATGCTTACCCCATGTTGTTTATATAATCTCTTTCCCTACGGCAGATGTTTCTAGCAATAAGTGCTTATGTTCATTATTTGTGGAGCCTTTTTTTTTACTTGCGTAAAACATGAAGTAAAGTAAATATCAATTTAATAGAAATCATTTTTAATTAGAGAAGATATTAATTTCCGTAAAGAACTCTATCTTAGTGCTTGATCTTTCAGCAGAATATTTTCAATATTTTTCAATTTTTCCGCAAATTAAATAAATTAATGAAAATAGAGTTTTAATGTTTAACCTCGATTTAAAAAAAATACATATATAGTAGCATGTTTTGAAAATAATAATGATAAGCATTTTTTGTTGTTTATTTCCACACTTAATACACTAAATTTATAAGTTTTTCTAAGTCAATTTGTGTTACATGATTTTTGATAATTATGAGTTTTTCTATTATACATAGTTTCTACGGCTAAAATTAATGAGCATTAATTTTATTGCCATATTTCACGTTTCAAGGTATTGTCAACAAAAAATGAGAAATCCGGGTCTACATGAAACCAGACTAAGAAGCATTTTATAGATGAACTACCAATCAATCCAAATGTAAATTACGGTTGTGATTTTTGCTGGATGCAAAGTAAAATATCTGAAATTTTAACCGAACAGCTATACTTTAATTGAAAAATTGAAAGGATAATCAAAAAGAAAAAAAAAAAGAAAATCCATCGATATTTGTTAATTAGTTCTCAAGACACAAACAAAGGAAAGCACTATGTTATTGGGTTTCCCCTGTCTTTGGCAACTCTTCTCCCTTGGCGTGTTTTTTATTTACTGCGTGAAAATTACATATTTTAGAAATCAAATATGCTTGGGGAAAAGGTAATACTTCCTTGGTAATACTCCCTCCGTCTCAAACTAGTAGAGCGACGTTTGAATATTTTTGTACCAGTGATTGATTAATTCTGACGCTTTTATGATTTTGTTTGAATATTTTTTAAAGATTTCAAGGTACTATACTATCAATTAATCGAGTGTTGGAGCCCTTGAACTCTAATTTGGTAGTGGTTTAAGGAGGAAAGGCTCGGTAAGTAAATGCTGCTTATTGATAACATAACACAATAAAATTTCTGAAAAAAGTAAAAATAAATCGTAATCATCAAATTCAGTACTACTTAATTTGTTAGTATCTTAATAGAACTAATTTGTGGTGGAGGGAGTACTTCAGAAAACATTCGTCAAGAAAACTACAAATCTGAAAACGAAAGTCGGGAGAAAACGGTGTATTTTGGCTGTCGGCTGAAATAAAAAATAAATTTAAAAAAAATCACAGATCAACAATTGTCGCACCCTTGATTTTTTTTTTTATAACTCGAAAAAAAATGAAAATTTACGACTTGATATGCAAAGGAATTAACTAGTTTAATGGCTAAGTAATGCTGATTGTCGATTCCAGAACGCTATTCAAAAATTAATTTCATATACCAACTGAGAGAAATCATTGTGTGTCTGCCTAAATAAAAATTTTGCCCATCCGCTGTAAAAATAACTCACTCTTGCAATCTGCTTGGGAAAATAGCTGTCACCGTCGAAATAATCATATTTTGAAAAATATGAAAATGAAATCAGATGCTCCTTAAAGTCACAAGAGAATCGTAGCTTTTTAACTAAAGGGGAACACTTTTGAAAGGAATTGTGGGAAAATGCTTTATTTCAGAAATAAGCTGCTGCATTTAATCGTAAAACTTGCCTCGAAATAGAAAAAAGATCAATGTGCATGAGAGCATACACCCATGGACTTACACATTTACTTATTATACATATATTTTCTTTTTAAAACTCTTTAGGATGTATTCAACACCATGGAGATAATCAGAACCAAGACAGACGAAGATTTTTTCCATAATTATAACAATATTCAGAGTGTTCGTATATTATACATTGATTTCATGTTACATATGTTTGGAAATAATAATAAAAACTTAGAGGTAAAAAGCAAAGGTATATTTTATAATTATTTAACAAGCATTACACTAAAATAATTTTAACAAAAGATTTATTTCACATCTGCATTTTTTAAAGATTCATATTTTCAAATACCTTTTGTAATTTTGGCAGAGAATTGTTTTCAAAGTATGAAGTATGAAATGCATGCAATAATAAAGTTCCTGTATTAAACATAAATTTGGCCGAATAATCATTCTACATACAAGCAAAATTAATAAAACAAATAATTGATTGGAAAAAGAAAAAGGTAAGCTTTTTCTTTTAAGATAATCTAATTTTACTTTCTGTATCAAATTTTAGAACAAAGATATGCTAACTTAAAGCTGTCCATTTTATTGTACTTTTTCTTTGAAATTTATGGTATAAGTTGGATAAAAATCTTTTTTTTTTCTAGAATTTTTTCATGCAATGCAATGAAGAAGAAAATCCCCAGCAAATTTCTCCCGAGCATATATCGATGTAACTGTGCATAAAAGTGGCACATGATTTATTTTTCAGAACCCAATGTCTGCTGAGGAAGTAGCACTTTTATATTCCCAGTAGGACAGGGCGATGTAGGAATTTCTACATCGTGATGCATCGCCATCCTTACATCGCGATGTAGTCCAAACAGTTTGAAATATTCTTCCCGCTTTAGGGGCACCCCCCCCCCCCCCCTCTCTCATTAGGGGAGTTTTCCGTACAAAAATCCAGGCTTTTGTCAGATCTTTTTTCTAATTTGGCATATAGGTCCTTTAATCACAATGTAGTAACCCATATGAATACTACCCCATGGGAAAACTATCCTATGTGGATTTCCAGCATCAAAGACATCTGGGCCGAATCTGGGAAAAGATTCGACGAAAACTGGATTTTTATAAGGAAAACTCCCGTGGGATTTGGCACACATAGCGGGACGAAAACTACAATATGCGAATTCCCAAGCATCCAATGACAAATGTACCAAATTTGGAACAGATCAGACGAAAACTGGGTTCTTATAAGATCCCCCCACCCCCCCCACCCCCCGACACACACATTGGTTTCCCACTCCATAGCGGGACGAAAACAGGAATTCCCGAGCGTCAAAGGACATCTGTGACAATTTTGGAAAAAGTCCTGATAAAACTGGTTTTTTATAAGAAAACCCCCCATTTTGTGGTTGTCTCCCATAGCGGCGCGGAAAACTACTTTATGAGAACTCCTGAGCATCAATAAACGAACCTCTATGCCAAATTTTGGAAAGATCCGACAAAAAATGAATTTTTTCAAGGAAAACCCCCATTGGGGCTTGCCCCCCCCCCCCCCCCATAGAGTGACGAAAGCTAACCTTCGTGAATTCCTGAGCATCAAAGAACCTCTATGGTAAATTTAGAAAAGATCGGACAAAACCTTTTTTTTATATAAGGAGAACCCCCGATGCGGGGTTGCTCCCCCCCCCCCCCCATCATGGAGGGTTAAAAACTACCATGTGTGAATTTCCGAGCATCAGAGGACCTCTGTTCCAAATTTGGAAAAGATATGATAAAAACTGTTTTTTTCATAAGAACCCCCCCCCCCCGTATGGGGGTTGCCCCCCCTAGTGGAACGAAAACCACCCTATGAGAATTCCTGAGCATCAAATAACGAAACTGTGCCAAATTCGGAAAGATCCAACAAAAACTGGATTTTTTGTAGGAAAACTACCATAGGGGTTGCCCCCTCCCCCCCAAAGAGGGACGAAAACTACCCTTGCGTGAATCCCCAGGCATCAAAGAACCTCTGTGCCAAATTTTGGAAAAATCCGACAAAAACTAGATTTTTTTTCAAGGACCCCCCCCCCCCCCCACCCCTCCTTATAAAGTGATGAAAACTACCTTGCGTGATTCTTGAGCATCTAAAAACCTCTGTGGCAAATTTTAAAAAAGATCCGACAAAAACTTTTTTTTAATACGAAGAACCCTCAATGCGGGATTGTCTTTCCTCCCCCCCCCCCCCACATAGAGAGACATAAACGACCCTTGTGTGAATTCCCGAGCCTCCAATAACGAACCTCTGTGCCAAATTTGGAAAATATCCGACAAAAAAAGAAAACTCCATTATGGGGGTTTTAATTAGATACCATGGGGAGTTTAATCTGCAATGATTTGTTTTACCCTTTTTAAGAAGTTGTTTGCTTGCATTTTTACATAAATAAAAATTTGCTTGACATATTTTATGTGCCTCTTTTTTCAACAATTACTTGTATTTTTTTTTTTTTTTGATGGGGGGGGGGGGGGGGGACTGCAGGCCCGTTATTTCAATTTTTTTCCCAAATATGGCAAAGAGTCTGTACTCAATAAAATTTTTACAGAAAACCAAGTAAAACGACGGCCAGTTATGTGTAAAAACATGAATGTTCAAAAATCAAGACGGGAGCTGGGGGGCGTCAATTGACCCCCTGACCCCATAAATGACGCGCCTGTGAAAGTGACTATACGCATTAAAATGGGAAACTACGGTGGTAAGCTTCTGAAGTTACAATTTGATCACACGCACACGAATCTTATAAAATACAGTCGAACCTCGTTATAACGAACTTAAAGGGACCATTAAAATCGATTAAAAACGTGGTTCGCTTTTTCCCGAAAACCAATAAACAATAAGACAAGGATTGCAAAAAAGTTCATTTCAGCAGTTATTTATTTTAAGCGTGTTCGAATTAACGAGGTTCGACTGTATTCTGAAAAATAAAAAAAAACTAATGTGCTCCAAAATAAAAAAAAAGGAAATAAATTTTCTCAAAAATTTATGAAATTAACGTCCTTATATATGACGAAATTAATTTGACGAAACTAATGCTCTCAAAACTACGAAAATGATTGTTAATTTGACGAAACTAGAATGAAGAAATATTTTGTTACATTTGACGAAATTCGCATCCTCAAACCACTAACAAAAGCAGTTTCTTCAATTTGACGAAATGTTCGCTCGGAGCATATCCCTGGAAGTGGTTTCGTCAAAAACGAAGAAAATTTCGTCAAATTTGAAAGTCCATTTTTGAGAGTGTAACATCCCTTGAAATGCAGTGAATTATTAGTCCAGTCATATTATACAAAAAAAGGGGGCTAATGTCGCAAAACACGATGTAGTTCTGATTTTTTAATATGTTGTTTGGGTCAGTTACATAAGTGTAAATCTAAGTTTGCAGTTTTAAGAAACCTGTGCTCGCTGCGTAATTCGCGAAAAAACTGCGAAATTTTCGAACTTTTTTAGTTTTTCCTTTATAACTCCTAAACTATCAAACTTTTGAGTATAAATGTGGCTACCCATTTTAAAAGCACATTAAATTTTGAACAATTTAATCTCAAG
The DNA here is from genome assembly GCF_026930045.1 of Uloborus diversus. Lineage (NCBI taxonomy): Eukaryota > Metazoa > Arthropoda > Arachnida > Araneae > Uloboridae > Uloborus > Uloborus diversus. The sequence continues at coordinate 93,039,208 of NC_072739.1, read as the reverse complement.
TGGCGTTCTGTACGACCAATAGTTCAAACGATATCGTACTTCACAAATTGGCCATTTTTGGCGAAAAATAAAAACAATATGCTTTGATCACATTCCACGCCAAATATGGACATGAATTCCCACTTGAATTGAAAAAAAACTGGGCATACTGTTACAGTACATTTAATTGGTTTTCATTTATGCCAAAATCGAAGTCTGTAGATTCAGTACTTCTTAAACAATTGCAAAAACAAGTAATCGGAAAATTCGATTTTTGATGAAATGAGACAAAACACTTTTATAGACAACTAGAGGACCCCGACAGACGTTGTTCTGTTCACACTCTTCATAAATTGAAAAGTTAAAAAATTTCAATAAACCTTTTTAGTGTTTGAACTGTTTTGTTGAAAAAAAAAGTAAAAAAAAAAAAAACTCTAATTTGAATTCCGAAACTTTGAATTCAAATTATGTTTTTCGCAATCACGAGTTGCGACAAGACTTTACTGGTTAGAGTTATTGTTTCTAGAAATGGCTCCCCCGCCCAAGCATGTCCCTCCTCCTGGGTGCTTACTAGGGCTCGACCGATGGCATTTTTTGGCCGATGGGCCGATGCCGATTGTTGGCCGATTGTTCAAAGATGGCCGATGGCCGATTGTTTTCCGCCAAATGGCCGATTGCCGATGGCCGATGGCCGATGCCGTTGGCCGATGGCAAAAAAAGAGTAAAAAAAATTAATTTGAATTTTGATATTTTTAATTAACTCACAACATTACAGTAACTCACAACATTAAACTTCGGCCCCAACTTCGGCCTCATTTTTTTAGTACAGAACCGCTACCACCAACGCCTCAGAAGAGTTACTGAATCTACTTCAGCACTTACGAAGAAAAAATTCAAAAGTTCCTTTGATTTCCGAATTATGTCACCATTCAATCCGTCTTTAATCAATCTTACATTAATGCTGTAAATTCTTCCTAAACAATAGATAAATCTTGAGAAAAAAAAAATCTCTAATTTTATGAATGGTGTTAGTTTTAAACAACTAAGAAGTACAACTAGAGTTTAATTTCAGAAATTGAGAGGAGGGGCACGTAAGTGTTCCCGGAAATACAAAAAATAGTCGTAAAGAATCGAGTTCAAAATAATCATAAACATGGAGCAGAAAAACCCTTTTAAAACTTGCACATGAGTTTGTTTTGACGTGCAGTGGCGGATTTTTAAAATATAGCAAATGTTGCAATTGCGTGAGAGACCCCATAACCATAGGGGCACCATAGAATTACAAAAAATGCTTATGATAAATGTTTTACAACTTCTGTGATAGAGAAATAATAGGGCCCCAAAATGTACTTCGACGGGCCCCGAACTTGTAGCTCCGCCGAAGCGATACAGAAAACACTGTGCTTCATATTACAAATATCGAAAAATTACCCTCGGTTCAACGGGAATCTAACAAAATGAAACAAAACCGATTTCGCCATCTCATATTTGTTTCCATGGTCTCCAATCCGGCAATATATCACCAAATGATCGTCAGTCTGAGAGGATATATTAGTTTTAAATTGAATAAGTAATTCATAGCCACAAAGAATGAGTAAATACGTTTTATAGAACATCCGATCGAAAACAAAAAAGAGAAGTGCACAACTGAAACGTATGCACACCCCACATGCGAAAATTTAGCCTTCTGCAACTTACCATTTTTGAGTTATGACGTCTGAGATATACATACGTACACCCAGTCTCAAACTCTTTCAGGGGTGACAAAAATAGAAATTCATACTGAAATTTAAGTAAACATTAAGTAAACAATAACTTCCTTTACTTTGTATTAAAATGTACAACAAAGGTCTTTTTTTTTTTTTTTTTCAAAAACATCGGCCAATTCCATCGGCTTATCCAGTTTTTTAAGGCCGATTTTAGTTACTATACGATGAATTATTTTCATACCTAACTAATTATATACCATCTCTTAATTTTTAACAACCTTTTGAAGTCGGGCCCCAATAAACTACTACCTAACGTAACTGAGTAGGTTTAGTTTTAAGACTTGTTTCGCGTTTAGTTAAATTAGTGTTCAACTCAGGATTCGGTGGGTTTTCAGTTACGTTAGGTAGTAGTTTATAGGAGGCCAGACTTCAAATGGTTATAATTAGTTAGGTATTAAAACAATTCATCGTATAGTAAGTAAAACCTTTTTTTTATTTTTATAATTGGATGTTTAGTTGATTTTTGTAATGGAATTGTAAAATATATTTGACTTATAGGTTTGGATAGGTAAGTATGACCAATCATTTTTACTTTTTAGTTCCTCTTTGTTTTTTGAAGTCGTTTTTTTATTTCAAAATAATTTTTGTTTCTTCTTTTTTTTCATAACTGCCGTGTTTAGCCAACACACATAACTTTTATTAACCTACATTAGAGTCTTACTCTATCATTCTTGGCCCTTTTTTTTAGAATAGGATCTTCCATATTGTCTTGAGAAGTGTTTTGTCTCATTTCTTAAAAAATCGAATTTTCCGATTATTTGTTTGTTTTGCGATTGTAAAAGAACTATTGAATCTACAGGCTTCATTTTTGGCTTAAATGAAAGCCAATTACATTTACTGTAACAGCATGTACAGTTTTGTTCCTGTAAAGTAGAAATTTACGTCGATATTTTACATAAAATATGATCGAAGCACATTTTTTTTTTCATTTTTCGCGAAGAATGGCCAATTTTTTAAGTACGATATCTGTTAAACTCTTGGTCGTACAAAGCGCCCCTTAGGATTCAATTGCTCAGTAGTTAATGTGCTTTAAAGTAGGTATTCACATTTAGTATCAAAAATTGCATAGTTTAGGAGTTAGAAAGGAAAAACTAAAAAAAGTCCCAAAATTTCGCAGTTTTTCGCAAATTACGCAGCGAGCACAGGTTTTTGAAAACTGCACTGCAAACTTAGATTTACACTCCCCTAATGTATCCAAACAACATATTAAAAAATCAGAACTACATCGTGCTGTGCGATTTTAGCCCCCTTTTTATGCATAATATGGGTAATGACTGGACCAGTGGTTGGAAGTAGCGCGCTACAAGTAGCGACGCTACTGTAGTAGCTACATTTTTTAGTAGTTTGTATTGTAGCGCACTACGTTTTAAAAAAAGTAGTGTAATGGGTAGCTAACTACAAAAAAGTTGTAGTATGTAGCGATTTCTGGAAACTACTTTTAAATAAATTGAAAAAAAAAAAAATCAAGGTTCAAACGAATTTGACTGGCGCAAATTTTACTAAAGTACATCAGCAGATGCAATGAGAAATAAGACTGATAAAAATTCGAGCTGACCTCAGGCATTTCATTTTGCCGCCATACGTTCTATCTGTTTGACGCCATCAGTTTGTTTGCCATCGTAATTTTCATATTTCACCAATATTTATATTGAAAAAAGCACTTATTTTCGCGGAAATAAAGATATCGGTGATTTTTCGAGTTGAAAATTTTGTGAATTTTATATGAACAGATCGAAGATTGAAAAACAAAAATATTTTAGTGAGGCTTACATATTCGACAATATTCACCAAATAAAAAGAAGCTACTGAAAAAGTTATAGAAAAGGAAAAAATTGAACTGTTCTGGAGGACTAACAATAAATACGCGCATTACAGTGTATTAGAGTATGATAACGGACATTTTTCTTCTGATGTGCTAATTTATCAATCTTTTATTGTTCAATCCTCTTATGGTGTGTGTGTGTGTGTGTATAAGCCCCCCCCCCCAAAAAAAAAAAAAAAAAATCGACGAAAGTTAATTTTTCAAGTCGCACTCTTATATTTTATCCTTTTACGTCAAAAAAAAAAAAAAAAAAACATATAAAACATATAATTTGAACAACGGCAACAAGTGCCGATTATGTCTGAAAGTGTTAACCAGCACTTGTAATTCTAAGTCAAATTAAAATAAATTTTTTTTTAGAAATTCGAAATTTCTGTTGATAAAACGTTGCTCCTATACCCCACATGTGCACCACAAAAACATTTATTCAAATTAAAAACCATTTAGATATCCCACACGTGGCCTAACATTTATAATTTTCTTCAAAAAATTAAGTTTTTGATACATATTTTCAGAAATGTAAGATTTTACGAAATTATCAAGCTGAAAAACATAAACAGTAAAGTAGGAAAGTAGGTAATTAGCATCAAGTAGAAATTTGTTTTCCTGCAATTTTTAAGTCACCCACATAGTACTCAAAGGTATGGATTTTTTTCACGTTGAGTAAAATTTTTTATTTAAAATATATTATTTTTTTATTCGTTTGTATTTGTTGATCTGTAAATGTGTTCGCCAGTAATTTTTGAACTTGATACTCTATTTAAATTTATATGTAATTTTTAAAAGATAACTGAAAAAAAATCATTTTTTTAAAATAAAATTATAAATTTTAGGTCAAGTGTGGCATATCTAAATGTTTTTTTAATTTGAATAAATGTTCTTGTGGTACATGTGGGGTGTTGAGTACAGGGGAAACGTTTCATCAACAGAAATTTCGAGTTCTAAAAAAGTTTTTTTTTTTTTTCGATTTGGCTTAGCATACAAGTACTGTTTTACACTTTCAGGTGCAAGTCGACACGTTGTGCAAATTATATGAAACTTTTTTTCACGATTGTTTTGACACAAGTGGAAAATACAAGAGGGTATGCTATTTGAAAAATTGACTTTCATTTTTTGAGGGACAACCTATTGTGTATGCTTTTCATTTACTTATTTTTTGGAAAGTAGCGAAGTAACGACTACATTTCAAAACTAGCTTGTAGTTGCTACATTTTGAAAAAAGTAGTTGTAGTTGTAGTTAACTACATTTGTAACAAAGTAGTTGTAGTTCGCTACAATAAAAATGTAGTTTTTCCAACCACTGGACTGGACTAATCACACACATCAGAAACATGAGTTGATTTCATTCTCGCTCGGCTGGTGCTCTGCAAACAGAATTTAGCTGACGATTTAACGGTGTTGGAATTTGAGGGTGTACGATGTTATGGACCTGTTCTAATATTGCAGGTCAACGGGGGCGTGCAATAACACAACTTCAGGGGTGGAAAATCAAAAATTCATTTCTGTATCAGCTTTGTCTCAGCAAAAATGCCAATTTTGTATCAGATCGAACAGTTTCAATTTCAGTAAAAAAAATTTTTTTTTTATCAGAATATATTCTGTATCAGTCTTGTATCAGGTAAACTCACGGCTTTGAAACAGAATCTTAAATTTTGGACAAGATCACTACACAGTTTGAAGCAAATAACGAAAAACGAAATGCGGCCAAAAATTCATTAATGTAAAAGATATAAATACGCAGCGGAGGGAATGTTTGCGTTACCTGGACAGGGCTGTCAATGGCCTACTTTTTTTCATAACCGCCATAATTAGCCAACACACATATCTTATATAAACATACATTATAGAGTCTTATTATATCTTTCATTGCCCCTTTTTTTAGAATGGGATCCCTCATATTGTCTTGAGAAGTGTTTTGTCTCATTTCTTCAAAAATCGAATTTTCCGATTTCTTATTTGTTTTGTGGTTGTCAAAGAACTATTGAATCTACAGACTTCGTTTTTGGCTTATATATAAGCCAATTACATTTACTGTAACAGTAAGTTCAGTTTTTTTTCTTGCAGAGTAGGAATTTATGTAGTTATTTTACCTGAAATGTGATCGAAGTATATAGTTTTTTAATTTTTCGCGAAGAATGACCAATTTTTGAAGTACGATATCTCCTAAACTCCTGGTCGCACGAAGCGCCATTTGGGCTTCAATTGTTCTGCAGTTAATGTACTTTAAAACGGGTATTCACTTTTAGTATTAAAATTTGCATGGTTTTGAAGTTAAAAGGGAAAAACTAAAAAAAGTCCGAAAGTTTCGCAGTTTTTCGCGAATTACACAGCGAGCACAGGTTTTTAAAAACTGCAAACTTAGAATTACACTACCCTAACTGTCCCAAACAACATATTGAAAAATTAGAACTACGTCGAATTTTGCGATTTTAATGTCTAATTAGACTGGACTAGTGGTCACAGAAATAAAATCAAAATTAATGACTTCAGTACACAATGAGCCGTAAAGCCGTTATCTGGAGAAGCAGATTTTCCAATGTGGAAACGGAAGATAAGAGATATATTAGATTATCACGAAGGGGCATTGGACGTAATTGATGGTAAGTTAAAGAAACCAGAAGAATTACCTAGTACAGCAAATACTACAGAAATCCTGAAGTATGAAATATGCGCCAATATATACCGCAAAGCCAACAGTTATGCCAAGAGTATAATCGCAAGTACAGTAACAGACTCCGTTTATCAAAAGATTATGGACAAAGATACAGCTTTTGAAGCTTGGGAAGCTTTGAAAACGTTGTTTGAAGCTTCATCAAAGGATCAACTGTTCAAAATCTGCAATGAATTTTTTAAGTTTGGTTGGATTTCTGGAAATGACATTTCAACACATGTTGCACAATTAAGTAGTTTGTGGAATGAGTTGAACAGCGGGCTCATAACGAAAGGGGAAAATAAATTGCCAGAAATGTTGCTGGTATGCAAAATTCTACATTTTTTGCCAAGTAACTTCAAATCATTCAAATCAAGTTGGATGCTTCCTTGCAAAAAATGAAGAAAAGCCTTTTGAAGATTTGGCTGCTCAGTTAAGTATGTTTGAGCGAAATTTCGCCGACAACAATGAAAGAAGTGAAAAAGCTGCAGAAGCTCTTGTTGTCGCCAAGTCTAAAAATAAAGCGCATGACAAGAAATTTAAAGCCAAGAACAAGTTAAGCAACAAAAATGTTTGTAATTATTGTAAAGCCGTCGGACATTGGATCAAGTCATGTTCCAAATGGATTGCAGATGGTAAACCTCCTAATCCAAGCTCGAGCTTCCAGAATAAGTCCTGTAATAATCAAGTGAATATTTCATCGCCAAATACGGCAATGACATCCTATTTTGAAGAAAGTTTCCTATCAGAAGGGGAAACAAGCACATTTTGGATAGATAACGGAGCGACAAGGCATGTTACTAACACATTTATTTATTTTAGCAATTTTGAGACATTTCCTTCTTCGGGCACCCATACTATCAAAGCGGCAGGAAAAGAAGTGCTGACAGCTTTAGGGAAACGAAGCATTCTAGTCAAAGCTTCAGTTGGAAGAAATACAGAAGTAATTGAGTTGAAAGATGTCTGGTATGTTCCTGGAATTAGCAGAAATTTGTTTTCAGCGTTAGCTGCTCAGGATAGAAATCAGAATAGTGAGTTTACTTCTACTCCTACTGAATACTGGTTAAAGATCAACAATGAAGTGAAGCTGTATGGCACTCGAAGTATATGTGGAACTCTCTACAGGGCTGCTCTAGTGCCAATTCTTCCAGATAAAGAAATAGAAGTTCAAATTGCAGATACGTATAACGGTAAAAGTTCCTTACTGCAATTGTATCACAGTAGATGGGGGCATCAAGACAAGCGTCACGTTAGGAATATGCTCAAAAATGAATTTAATATCAAAGTGAATATTGATAAAGAGCCATGCGAGCCTTGCATATATGGCAAAGCACATCGTTTAAGGTTCGGCACTAAGCCAAAAGCTACAAGAAGTGGAGAACTTGTGTCGATTAACGTCTGTGGACCATTCGAAGAGTCACACAGAAAGTATAAATATTTTGTTGTGTTCAAAGATCATTATTCAAAGTACCGGTATGTTTTCTTTCTGAAACATAAGTCGGATGTAGGGTTTTCTCTAAAATCGTTCATAGCTCATGCAGAAAAGTTGGGACATTCTATTAGAGAAATCCTTAGTGACAATGGTGATGAGTTCGACAACCAGGAAGTTCGAGAGTTTCTTCAGATGAAAGGAATTATTCAGAGACTCACAGCACCATACACACCAGAACAAAATGGAACGAGTGAAAGAGAAAACCGAACAATCGTAGAAATGGCCAGAACGCTTAAGTATTCCAACCAAGAAATCGAATTTCCAGCATTTTTATGGGCAGAGCTTGTTAATACAGCTGCATACATTTTAAACAGAACTGGAATTTCATCCGTGGAAAACGCTAGTCCACATGAATTATGGTTTGGAAAAAGGCCAAGGATAAAACACATGCGTATAATCGGCTCACTTTGTTATGCTCATGTGCCGGTACAGAAAAGAAAGAAAATGGATCGGAAAGCTGTTAAAGGTTTTCTCATTGGCTATAATGGGGATGAACGCTATAGAATTTGGATAGAAGAAGAAAGAAAAGTAATCCTGTCAAGAGATGTGATTTTTCATGAGAAAACGAAAGAGTGTGAAAAACATATTACAGACTTACAGGAAAATTCAGATTCAATAAATCATCCACCAGATCAAGAAATATGTGAAGAGGAAGAAGAAAAATTAAGAGAGGAAAGTATTAACATGTCCGATACCGAAACTGAAAGTACAGATAAAAAGGATGAACTTAAGTCTTCACATGGTATGAATCTAAGAGATCGTTCTCAGATAACGAAACCAAAGCGATTTGAAGAATACATCATGGAAATTGAATCCTTCGTCTATGATGAAAAATATCCAGAAACGTATCGAGAAGTTATTGAAAGTTCTGAAGTGAACAACTGGAAAAAGGCCATGGACAGTGAAATGACTTCTCTGAAAGATAATCAGACATGGAAGTTATGTAAACTACCTAAAGGAGTCAAGCCAATACCACGCAAGTGGGTTTACAGAATAAAAAGAAATCCAGATGGTAGTATTGATAAATACAAAGCAAGGTTAGTAATAAAAGGCTACGCTCAACGGAAAGGAATTCACTTTCAAGAGACCTTCAGTCCAGTTGCAAGAACAAGCACCATAAGAACTTTACTTAGTATAGCAGCAAGTGAAAATATGAGTTTAGTACAATTTGATGTCTCAACAGCTTTTTTGTACGGCAAGTTAGAAGAAGATATTTTCATGCGTCAACCTGAAGGCTATGAAGATGGCACTGACAGAGTATGCCACTTAAGGAAAAGTCTGTATGGTCTGAAACAAGCACCAAGGTGCTGGAACCAGTGTTTTGGAGAATATTTGCGTAAAATTGGTTTTGTAAGAAGTAAAGCAGATCCATGCTTGTTTATTAGAAGAAGTAATAGGGAATTACTTATGTTAGTTCTGTATGTTGGTGATGGTTTAGTTGCGTCAACAAGTAAAGGACACTTAGAAAATTTTCTTAAAGATCTGAAGAAAGAATTCAAAATTACAACAAAATCTGCTGAATACTACTTAGGGTTTGAGATTCATCGTCAAGAAGATGATACTATTAAGTTATCTCAAACAGCCTACACAAAGAAAGTTCTTGAAAGATTCGGCATGAGTGATTGTAATCCTGTGTCTACACCTATTATCAAAGACAGTATTCAATTAGGGAAAGTAGTGAGTACTGAGACAACATTTGCCTACAGACAAGCCGTAGGAGCACTAATGTATATCATGACAGGAACTCGACCTGACATAGCTTATGCAGTAGGAGTTGCTTCCAGAGCTTTAGAAAGCCCAAGTAAAGAAGACTGGCAAAGAGTCAAAAGAATAATCAGATATTTGAAAGGAACTTTACACAAAGGATTAGTTTACAAATCAGGATACAAGAAAGGCATTCTTGAAAGCTATAGTGATGCTGACCATGGAGGAGACACCACAACAGGGCGTTCATCAACAGGTGTTGTTTGCGTATTTACGCTGGAGGAGCAATATCATGGTGCAGTCAAAGACAGTCTACTGTAGCAATTTCCACTACAGCAGCGGAGATAGTTGCAGCTAGTGAAGCAGCCAGAGAATTAGTTTGGCTTAAAAGATTGTTCAAGGAAATAACAAATTTAAAGCAGGGTGTTCAAGGAAATAACAAATTTAAAGCAGGGACCAGAGCTTAAAGTGGATAACGAGGCAGCAGTCAAATTATCTCAGAATCAAGGAGAATTCCATAAGAGAACAAAGAACATTCGGATTAGACATTTCTTTGTGAGAGAAATGGTAACGAGTGAAGAAATTACTGTAAAGCGAGTTCCTACTGAACTATAGTTAGCTGACCTTTTTACAAAGCCACTTTACGGCCCTAGGATTCTAAATCTGCGCAGCAAAATAGGACTGATTTAGAATTAAGAACTGCTAAATGAAATTCAGGAGCACTAAACAATAATAAGGGAAAGTGTTAAAGTTGTATTATTGTTTATGTATATTTCTTTATTATTGTTTGGCAACACTAAGTAGTTTTTGGACTTTTACAATGGCGGTCATCTACTTGTAAGTTTGAATAAAGTTTCGCTAATAATATCTTTGTCTTTTCATCTTTATAGTTACTCTGCTAAGTAGATACATAACCTTAATATGTTACTTAAAGTCATTAGGTTATGTAAAATTTATCACCTTTTATTGCAATTTCATGTCATTTCCCCATTATTGGTATTTTTAATGTGACTCAATAATTTACTCTAAACATCACCAACAGTGGACAAATTAAAACCAGATTAAAGAAAAAAACCCGCCAAATTTGTTGCCAACTTGGCGACCAAAATACTGACGATATATCGCCAAGTGTCCGCCAAATTATAACACCACTTGAGTTTACATCGAAATTAACCATGATTTTCCCCAAAAAGGGTCAAAAGACCCCTTTAGAAACACACGAATGCAACCAAAAGAGGAGGTGCACAACTAGACCCCACTAGGAGTCTGCGTACCAAATTTCAACTTTCTAGGACATACCATTTTTGAGTTATGCGACATATATACGCACATCCGCACATTAGGGTGGTCCCTATTTATACGGGGAATTTTTTCTTTTTTTTCGGAATTCAACAAGTGACGCCCCCTAGTTTTGTGACGCTATAATAGAAAGTAATCGGTGCAAAATTTGAACTCGATTGGTCAATAATAAGACGTGCCCCTAGGACGTTGAACTTTAACACTTTTGATAATTTTCTCACAAATCTTCGAGTTTTTACTTCAGACCCCGTACATCGTTTCTCCTAGGTTTGCAAAATATTTTTTCAGCTAGGTAGCACTAAAATTAATCTTTTTAATTACTTCATATCATCTAAAGATTTTACATTGAATAAGAATGAAATAGTGCTTTAGAAACTTTGCCTTAATCGTACGCTTTTCTCAATGTATCTCAATCGAGTTTATTTTTCCCCCGATAATCTTGGACTGTCTGTAAAATATTAAATTGTTTTTGTGACTCATATTTGGTAAATTGTGAATCATATTTGGTTTAGCGACTAAAAGTAGTAATTTTGATTAGCGGAAACAACCCCATTTCATAAAAAAGAAATGATTTTAAAAGGTAATGACGAAATTTTTTGCTTAAGAAGTCAAATACGTTTGTGAATTCTTAAGCAACAAAGTTTTGCTCATTACCCATTTAAATTATTATTTTTAATGAAATGTATGTCGTGTGCAGGTCAAAATTAGTTTTCCATGGAATGGCCTACAGATTATGCAAAGATACAAAATATCCTCCCGTAGCTTGTAGCAGGAAAGTCTTGGTCCAAAATCACGAGGAGTTGAAGTTGATATTCCAGAACGGTAAACAAGAAGGATAATGCATTAAAAAAAAGATGATACGATATTCAGTGAAATTACTAAATTGCAATTGTCTCGCCGGTCATGACGTTTAAGATCGTATTGTTTGACGTTCGAATTCAGATTTGTTGGAAGACGTTGTCAATCGAGATTAAATTACAAAAAGCATCATTGTCTAAACTACCCTATTGCACCTTCTAGAAATTGAGGTTTATCAATGTTATCAAAAATTGCACTACATTACAGGGATATTTTTTTCTTCTAAGTGGGTAACAAGGAGAATTTTAAGTTTTGACCTTGCTAGTCATTTATCTGATTCATATAAGATAGCCAGAGCATGCTTAAGCTGTCACGAGATTCGCTATTTCGATTTCTTGCTTCAAAATAATAAAATCCCGTAAAGCGATTTCTCAATTTTTTGCGCGCGTTTAGAAGTTTTCTCCTCATAAAGTCCTTCGTAAAGAATTTCTTTTATTTTTTAAGAGCGCTCACGGGCGGCCGAACTTAAATATTTAGGAAGGCAAAATTCCTTCGAGGGCCCTCCTGCAAAAATGTTTAGAGTTGAGGAATTGAGGAGGTAAACGAAATTGTTTGCTTTCTTCGATGATGTTCGGGAGAGGATTAGTGTTTAGGACCCTCCCCAGAAATTTTCCATATTCAAGTCCTAAATGCGCAGTAGAAGATCATCTTTGATGATGTTGTGGGAAGGGATGTAGTACATTGAGTCTCACTCGGAAAATTTTTGAAATTGATGTTTCATCTTCTTTACTAATAATAAAGCTGAAAGTCCTTCTGTCTGGATGTCTGTGACGCGCATAGCGCCTAGACAGTTCGGCCGATTTTTATGAAATTTAGCACAAAGTTAGTTTGTAGCATGGGGGTGTGCACCTCGAAGCGATTTTTCGAAAATTCGATTTTGTTATTTTTCTATTCCAGTTCTAAGAACATTTTCCTGGGCAAAATTATCATAAGATGGACGAGTAAATTACCAAGTTATCATAACGTGGAACCGTAACATGGGCAAGCTAATTGGCGAGAAATTCCCCATACATTATTTGTAAACATACAGACGAACTAAAATACCTTTTGATTTTCTACTACGGGCATAGCCGTGCGGGGCACTAGTAAAAAAAACAAAAAACAAAAACAAGTTTAGTTAATCCTTGAAGACGACAGTGGAAGCGGGTACATAGAATCTCCTCTGAAGTTTTTCTAGAATTAAAGTTACAAAAATGTAATTTTAGGCTATCTTTGGTGACTTAAAAAGATGGAGATAGACTTAGAAAACTCCTCCCTCCCCCTATTTTGCTTTATCCATAATATTATTTTAGTTTTAAAAATATGTTGCAAAGCATCAAGACCCAATTTTTTTTTCCAAAAACATTTAACTGTTTTAGGTTTTCCATAATGGAATTTTCAAATTTCCCTTTCAAACTTTTGTCTGTTTGAAAAACAAACGCTTTTAACCCCAGAAAGACACTTTTGACGCTATGGCTTGTGAGGTGATATTTAGCAGTTATATATTATGTGATTATTTACTTTTTATTTAAATTTAAACATCAGGGTCCTTGAATTTCTTGATGCATTTTTGTCTTTCATTCATTTTTTTACCTTAAAAAAATTTAGAACTGCTGGTGTCTCTACCTTACAATGTTCTAAATCACTTTCACTTTCTCTCTATGTTTTTTTTTTTTTTTTTTTTCCATTTTAAACATATTTCGGGGCATCCCATGTATTTTTATCCACTTTGTTGTGATCTTCGTGGTGAAATTTTGAATAACAATACTCATAAAAATAATATGTTGGAAGCAAACTTTACATCATTATCAGTAAAAATACATAAAATTGTGTATAATGAATTATTTATTAGGAACTTGCATGCAATGCATATGTATGTAGAGAATTAAAACAGTCTATGGTGAATATTTTGTACAAAATTGGAGATTTGATTTGCAGAGGTGCCCCGAAGGGGGTCACGGGAGGTCACTGTGACATCTTCAAACTTCCCTTATTTGACAAAAAATGTCTGAGGGTTCAAAAAATTTGGAGACAACACTATATATATATATATATATATATATATATATATATATATATATATATATTTTTTGTAAGGATGTCTAATTTCTCTTTTCGTTAGATGTTGGTACGTGTGCATATGATCGCATTGTGTCATTCGGTAAGATTTGATGTTTTATTCGAGAAATTAATAATTTCCCGTCTCCCAAAAAGTTTAAACTTTGGGCGACTCTGATGTTAGCAGTTATAAATAAGTATGAATCAATAAATTATTAATTGCGAAACACATACTTACTGACGTAATTTAAAAACATCAGGAGAGAAAAATAGTTTCAGTAACAATTTTTATAACTGAACATTTTCTAGATCATGGTTTTTAGTAATTTACCTGTGTGTCTTACTTCTAACAAGTTTTTTTACTTTTGCAAAGCCAGGGGCGCCCCCCGGCTACTAGCTCATCACCGGCCCTCAAACATATGAGCTTTTGTATTTTGTTTTTTTTTTCCTTTGTGCCCCTGAACTTGTGCGCCCCTTGGGAGTCAAGGTTGACGCCCTTTTGGAGGACTCACTCCGCTCCTTGGCAAAGCTATATTTTTAAGAAATTATCGTTCAAATCAAAGATATTGAAAATGAGTTGCTTTGACCGGAAAAGGAACCTAACCTAACCTAACGGGCTGGTTGCAATCTATTCTAGTTGAATTTTGCTTCTCCATACTAGCGGGCCACATTTTTTTTTTTCAACAAGCTGTTTATTAATTTTTTTTTTCGCCGTGACGTGCGCCCTTTTCGGCTTGCGCTCCTAGGCCAGGGTCTAGGGTGGCCTGTTGGGTAGTCCGGGACTGGTTAAGGCACCGCGAGAAGCTATAACTTTGGATTAAATCATGTGAACATTAAAAAAAATATGATGTTTTTAATTACATTACTATTGCTTTTATTGAATAAACGAGTTTATTCAATAAAAGTCACATAAGTCACAAAATGCAATGCAAATCCAAAGAAAGAGAATATAGTCAATTTTAATCTGGATTACGATATTAATGATGCAATTCACTTTATCTTTTTTTTTTAAATTATGCATAAATACATTTCATAAAGGAAAAAAAGAAAGAAGATTCGATTGTTTTCAAATTTAATAGAATTTCAAAAATTATTCCAAACATTTACTAAATAAAATTCAAATGAACAGCCTTCTGTTAGACGAGGTTTGTGTTAAAAGGTTTTCAGATAATCGAGGCTCAACTGTGTACACGTTTTTAATGCAGGAAATTTGGTAACTCGCTGTCTGCTAATCACAAAAGCGATTAAAACTGGAAATTTTTGAATAATATGAAGAAAAGAAAAAAAATATATAGAAAGATAGTTTTCGATCTTGAAGAACTTAGATTAAAGATGCTACTCTAGATAGGACCTGATTACGGAACAGGCCAACTAGACCTTGGCCTAGCACCTACGCTTTTTAAGGGCCCCCAAATAGCTAAATTGCTTGAGACCACGGCTAAAACTCTCTAAAGTAAGGCCCCGAATCAGTGCTTGGCCTAGGGCCTCCTGATCTCTTAATCGGACCCTGGCTCTCGGGAATCTAAAACTAAAGCGATTTAAGGTACCAACCGCTGAAGAGTTCGAAATAATAAATTGGGCTTTCAGTTTTTACGGAAATTCTCGCGTTTTGAATCTTATTTGTAGACTTGCTCATTTCCATAATTACATACAGCGTTTTACATTTTTTTTCTGTCTCCGAAAAATGTCTTAACTGCATATAGTGATTTCAAGTGAACATGTAAATAAGAAAAAATTATTAGTTTTCAAAAATGTTGACTGACAGTTGTTTTAAACAGTGAAGTGATAAATTTTCAAAACAGCGCTGAGCCTATTTAAACAAGAGATTTTTTAAATCGGCAAACTCGCTCAGAGAGTTGCTACATCGACATCGAGTATGCACTATTTCTAAAATTATAATTGAACTAGTAAAATACAGCAGATGGGAATGATATTGAATGTCGCTCTATCGTTTTCTTTGTTATAAAATAAATTATTCTTAACACGTCGATTTGAAGATTTCTCACACGAATAGGTGTTGTCATTAGTTTTAGCAGTTTTTCTTTAATATTTCTGTTTCTATTGTGTGTATTTCACATCGTGGAATTCAAAAAATCTGATCATGACATTGGTCGAATTCGTAACGCAGACTCCATTGAAACTGACAAGCCTTAAGGAGAAAAACTTAGTCTGAAAACGTCTCACGCAATAACCGATCATTAAAGCGATAATAGCGATAGTAAGAAAAAGAACTAAATGAAAAGTAAAATCAACTGGTATCATAGTTTTCTTTGCCTTTGGGCTGTTTGACCTGCAACGCGAAATCAAATACTCGCTCTGATACTGATACGACCATGAAACGTAAGAAAAAATAAATAATAGATGGGGTAGACGATAGGTTAAAAAATATCTGTTCAAGTTGACAAATCAATTTCACCAGTTAATGGTTTCTAGAAACTAAAATACCAGCCAGTGATCATGAACTTATTATTTCATGTGACCTCGAGGTTTGTCTTACGAATTACGGTTCCGATTTTCTCTGTTTTCAGTTTGACGCTTACGTTAATGGGTTGTTACTGGTTTTGACCTTCGTTTATTTAACGAAACGATAACATAAATTCCAGACATGCGTTTCCGCTATTCTGGAATCTGCCAGAACCGCTCTTCGGAATGACATCGACTCGATACGATGTTGCTGTTATTCTAAGTTGACAAGCGGCTTTCTTAAGTAAACTTTCCCTCCTGCTATGTCATTGCAAGGCGAACAGCCAGTCCTTTCTTTTAAGTTCCATTTCAAAAATTTCTTGACGACTTTAAAGCAAGGAAACGAATTTCATTTCGAGGCCAAACAGATGTTTCGAATTCAGAGGTAAGAGGCTCACTAAAACAGACGTCATTCTTTTTGAATGCGCATTTATAATCCAAAAATACAATTAGCAAACACAAAAAACAACGAACTGGATAAAGTTGTGACAACTAGTAGTTGAGACAACTAGTGTGTAAACTAGTTGTGAAACAAAGTAAGGTAAACACACCAGTAGTGGTCAGTGATTCAGTTGTGTAACCACTTCAAGGTGTAAAACGCACTAGTAGTAGTCACAGTGAAGTATATTTTTAAACTGTGGGTCTACAGTATTAATTGCCCTCTTGAAACTCAATGAGCGTATTCTAGCCCAACTCTTTCTAAATCGTCCCAATTTCTTAAAATTCCAGAATTTCAATTTGTTCAATTTTTCATCCATTTTTTTTCCCAAACCTCAAACTTGATCCAGTGTGGTCACTCCAAAATTGATCATCTGACATTCTCCCATACGAAGAATTTACATTACTTACTTTAAATTCAGATAACTGATGAATAAAATTGATTCAATATGATTGTTACATTAAGTACCGACCAGGCTCGGACTGGCCCGCCTGCCAACCTGCCCGAGGGCAGGTGCGCCCTTCCTACTTTTTAAGATGAAATGCAATGCCTTCGCTGAAAAACAAAAATAAAAACTTGTCTTGCAATTTCAGAACGAAAGTTTTCTAATTGATTCGAAAGCTCTCATACCTTTCCCTCATTTTGAAGTTTCGAAAATTTTCCTCCAAGCCCGCTTTCCCTAATGTTATCATCTAAAATTTTCCGTCTTTTGAGTTTCAATTTCGAAAAATTGCCGGAAAAAGTTCCTTGTATCCCATCCCCTCCCTTCCCGTAATGTTTCCAAAGATGACCAACAAGCACGTTTTTAAGACTCTTATTTCAAAAAAAAAAAAAAAAAAAAAGAAAAGGGAGAGACCTTCGAATCTTCAATCGAAAAGACTGCCTATTCTGGAACTTCGATTTCGAAAGCGTTCTATAAGAAAGTTTCGAATCACGTTTTTTTTCCCTAACGTCAATAAAGATGGACGGCAATAGCGTTTTAGGATTAAAATTTAAAAAAATTTCTGGAGGTGGAGGCTACTAGACCTTCTCTCTTTATCTTCTAGCATCATCGAAGTTAGTCTAAAACTGCATTTTTGAATAACATGAACAAGTTTATTATTATTGCAAGAGTCGGTAGTGGTTGCCGTTTGAATACAGTTGTCTAGGCGTTTGTCAGTGAGTTTTTCTACTCTTATTTTTAATGAATTTCGTAGTGGAAAAGTTGAATTTCGTATAGATATGGAGGAGTGCGCATTTTATAACATAATGATCACTTGACATCAATGTCGTCTAGTGGAAAAAATATCACTCAAAAGATGCGAAATCAAACCACTGGGCGACTTCAGAAATTCCGAATGTACTTATTCATTATTTCTTGTAATTGGCACTTGATTGAGAAAACTAGTGAAACGTGTCTTCCCCTAAAAGTTAACAAAGCTGGCCTACAGTCAAGATTTTACAATTTCAATGGGAAGTCCACAAAATCTCTCCTCTCCCAAATAAACAAAAATTGTCTAAAATTGTGTTAAAAAAATTCCAGGAAAAGGTCACCAAACTCTCTCTCTCCCCCCACCCCAACATATCACAAAAAATCGTCTACAACTGTGTTTTTATGACTTTAATTCCAAAAATTTTGCAGGGGAGAGTCCCGCAACCCCCTCTCTCCAATGCCATCGAAGATTGTCAAAACTTTTGAATTTTTGGAGTTTTAATTTCGAAAAAAATCGCAGGAATCGAAAACTTTTTCGAAAATGACGTTAATCGACATCGTTTCGAAAATGTCGTCGGCTTTCAATTACGTTTTTAGAACTTTAATTCCGAAAAAATTCCGGGGGAGAGCCCTCGTTCTCGAGTCCTTCTCCTAATGTCAATGAAGACCCACTAACATTATGTTTTTGAAGTTTCAATATTGAAAATTTGACGGTTTACTCCTGACTCCATCCCTTCCCTTTACGCTACCAAAGATGGCTAACGATTGTATTTCAAAGCTTCAATTTCCAAAAATTTCCAATGGAAAGTTCCAAACCCCGTTCCTTCCCCCTACGTCATAAAAGATGGCTTACAACTGAGTTTTTGAGACTTCAATTTCAAAAAATTTCCGGAGAGGAGCCCCCGTGTCTTTCTTTCCTCATCTTTCAACATCATTCAAAGATTGTCTAAAACAGCGTTTTTAGAACTCCTACATCGAAAAATTTCTGTTGAAAAGTTCTGAACCCATTGTCTTCTGCTATTTCATCAAAGATGGCCTACAATTACGTTTTTAGGACTTCAATTCCAAAATTTTTCCGGGGGAAAGCCCCCGAACCTAACAATACTAAAAACCTTTTTAGCAATACAGTGAAACCTGTGTAAGTTGACCAATCGCAGTGCAGTACTTTGGTGGTCAACTTAGACAGGTGGTCAACTTATAAAGGGCGGTAATGATTTTTTTTTTGTCATTTCTTGCACCATGTATTCATTTTTTTGAGTAATTCACCCTTATTCTTTCTGTTCAACTCACTTTCATTGTTTAACATTATTGAAAGTGAAACAATAATTAAAAATACTATTTAAATAATTTTGTTATTTTTTCCTTGTTTTTAACTATATTAGACGCTGTAGTTTTAGAAATTCCATATGTGTCGGCTAATTTTCTCCATTTTCAATAAATTTTAATATAATCTTTCATACTTTTTATTAATCTCAAGTTCAACTAACTTTCGATTTCAAACATTTTTTGTACAACTTACAGCACAAAGAGCAATAAGTACGACTCTCCCAGTTCATAAAGGCAAAATTAAAATGTCCTTTCTCTTGATCCCTTGCACCAGAAACATGTAACTTTACTCATTACTCATTAGTAGGCCCAGATCTGCGTACCCGCAGTGCGAGGGCCCCGCGTCCTCAAAGGGGCTAACGGCCCTAGAAATTGATGAAAAAATAGAAAAAAAAAACTAGCACTAAGGCTTATCGCTTTTCAAATAGACAGTGCTGGCCACTAGGGAGAGGGGGCCAAAAATGTATAGATCTGGGCTTGCTCTTTTTAGCAGAATTCCTGTGTTGCCACAATGTATTGCAACTGAAAGAAAAGACTTTGAACTTTTCTACTGACACCTATTTTCATTGAACAGAGTACAAAAAGCTATCTCAAATAGAACAACAAATGAAAAACAAGTTTGGAGAATAAAGAGCAGCATAAGCTTTATGCTGCTGTTTAGTTAGCTGCTAATCTGTCATCAAAGCATTAAAAACATTTTTGGAAGGCTATAATAATAATAATAATAATAATAATAATAATGATTAATGAATAAATAATATAATAAAACAATTTGCTGAAGAAATTTTTAAAAAATAAACCAAGTGGTCAACTTACAAAGGGTTTTTTACAATACTCCAAACCTAATTTGGCGTACATTAGTGGTCAAGATAAAGAGGTGGTCAAGTTACAGAGGTTTTCCTTCATTATATGAGATAGGACTAATTCCGTTCCTGACAAAAGCGGTCAACATAGAGAGGTGGTCAACTTACAAGGGTGGTCAACTTTACAGGTTTTACTGTACTTGCGTTTTTGAAGCTATCATAAAACGACTGGGGTGAACTCATGTCTCTCATCTTTCACTTCAAGAACACAAAGATAGCAAATTATTGTGTTTTCAAAAATATACCCTTAAATTTCAAAAAAAAAAAAAAAAAAAAAAAAAAAAAAAAAATCGGAACGGGACCCCCAAACCTCCCTTCCACTTGTTGACCTCCAAATAGTCTAAAAATGCGTTCCGAACAAAAATTTTCGGGAGAAAACCTGCAAATACTCCTTCCTTTGGACGAATATTAAACAAAACTCAAACAACAAACAAATTCAAAACTATCTTCAAATTTTACTTACAAATGCAATTTTAGTATTTCATTATGTTCGGTATGTAAATTGGTAAAAAGAGATGCCATTTTGGTGCTGCACCCTTTCTTTTATAAGGAAAAAAGTACAGTTTAAGACCTGAATAACAACTGAAAAAACTTCACGAGTTTTCAAACGAATCAAAAGTGAAAGGGTATAGATCTAGAATATTAGTAAAAACTCTTTTTTTCAATTTTTTATTCTTGTGTGTGTGATACTCTAAACACTTATAACTTTCAATCAAACTCTTTAAACAAAGCACATTATTCGAGAAAAAAAAACATGCTTCAGTTCTTAAACTTTTTAAAATTTTTTATTCATTAGTCCCCCTCCCCCCCCTTAATAAATTACTCAATCGCCCCTCTCAACAGGATCGTCTGGATCCGCCACTGATCGCTCCCCTAAAATGATCGTCTATATCCTTTCCGCGACCCCCCCCCCCCCATTGGCATGCGCCTTCTGAAAAATTGGGGTATGCGCCTTTTTGAGGACCCAGTCCGACCCTGGTACCAACAAAAAAATCACATTTATAGTGTTCATTTCTTTCTTTAAAGTAAATAAGTAAACTTGAAGTGGCCACTACTGAATCACTGCCCACTACTGGTGTTTTACCTTATTTGCTATCTTAGCATTTCAAATTAACAAAAATTGGTTCTTTTAGTATGCAACTCAGGTTCTTGTTATCTGTATTTACGATTCTATCGTTTGAGGCTGAAAAAATGTTTCGTTTCCGTTTGTATGACGTAGATCCAATGTTCCTGTGTAATGGGGTATTTTCCTTCAGTCAAAAGTACTTCATTGAAATGGATAGAATGAGAAAAAAAAAAAAAACATGGACCCGGAAAATACTTTCATTTTCCCTACAGTTTTTTTAAATTAATTTTTTAAACTGTCCGATTTTGAAAACAAGGCGTGGTCTTTATGAGGTCACAAATGTGATGCAATTTGGCGCATCTTTCTACCACGTTTCCACGTTATGATAATCAAACAGCGAATTAAAATTGCGCTCTACGCTTGCTACCAACCATATCGTTGTATCGTTGCCAATACACGTGAGTAAAGATGCGAATTAAAGATTTTGCACTGTGAATGGCAACATAGAATGGCATTTCATCATTTGTAATGTCATCGGTAAGAAATGTAAACAATGAAAGCGCAACGATTTAAGTAACTTTTTTAAAATATTAAACTTAAACAAATTATTTACAAAATGATTAGATCCTATGTTTTTAAGCATGTTCTTTCAGAAAAAAGAAACTTTTAAAATTTGGGAAACAACCCCATTATTAGTCATCTGGATGGGAACTATCGCCCCTCTTGATTAGTAAAAACCGTTTAGAACCACCCTGTATACAGTCTAACCTTGGATTGTATGGAAAGGCAAACATCCGGTTTACACGCGGAAATGGAAGCATCTATTAGTTTTCAGGGATGTCAGATTTTGCAGATGTATGTTAGCCTCTAAATTAAGCAAAGTCTCATTCAAATGAGCGGAATACGCGCATAAAATTTTTACTTTTCCCCTCATTTAGATGGAATCGCCTTAACTGGATGTTTGCCAATTCCATACAATCCGTGGTCAAACAGTATGTATGTCGCTTTGGTAGTTTCACTCTTATTAACATGAACAAATAAAACAAAGATCAATGGAATTGTTTCTACTTCAATTTGATACATTTTGTGGAGTGCACAAGAAAAAATATGTTGGGCACATGGGATTATATACCTCACTACTTATGCTACATAAAAAAAGAGAGAGAAAAACACCAGTTATAAGTTACGTTACTGAAAATACGCAGTAACTTGATGGGTGTGTTTTCATTATTGTGAAGGAAAACACATTTTTTGGCCCCCTATGGAGCAATCCATTTGGTAGAATCTTTCTCGAAAATTCCACCTCAGTCAAAAGAGTGACCATAACGAATCACTTCGCTGGAATTTCCGTGATTTGACTTACAATTTGAATGATTACTGATTTTACGTTTGACAAGTAAACACCAAATATGATTTTATGATAAATAGGATTGTCTTTGAAAACGTAATTCATCACTCAGCGTTCTAAATGATGTCACTGAAATTGAAAACTTTGCCTTAACAAATGACCAACACAAGGACAATGCAGAACGAAGAAAAACAATGTGTAATCGTTTCACTAGATCATTCTTATATAAGCCTTCTTGCCATGGGCGCCCATATGCAAAATTGTAAGAGGGGGCTCAGATATTTTAACCATGGTTTAGCGGGATATTTTCCCCATGAAAACCGATTTCTGGACAGATTAGACTCATTAAAATTTGACATTTATAAATAACTTATTCATTAATGGCTGCAGAAGAAATGCTTTTACATTTTTTCAAAGAAAAAAGTACTAAAAACAAGGAAGTTCTAATTTTAAAGGGGAGGGGGGGCTCAAGCCCCCCCTTGCCCCCCTATATGGACGCCCTTGCTTCTTGCCTACGTAGGATGAGTTGTAAACAATGTACTATAACTATATTATTACTTGGGAAAAATCTTCACAGCAATGAAAGAAAGAAAAAAAAAACTTTCAAACTTTCAAAATTAATTTGAATTCTGAAATTTTGAATTAAAATTATGTTTTTTGCAATCACGAGTTGCGACAGGACCCTACTCATTGGTTACTACCCCACTCACTTGTTTCTAGAAACGGTTCCTGTCTCTTCTCTTGGGCAGTTACGTGTGTATAGTTGTGTATGTGTAGGCCTGTAGACCTGTGTGTATGCACATTGGCGTGCGTGTATGTGTGTAAAGGCGAGTGTGTGTATGTGTATAAAGGCGCGTGTGTGTATGTGTGTGAGTGTGTATGAGCGTGCATGTGTCTAGGCGTTGACTCAGGACCAGAGGAGTCGCGCCGGAGTCGCATATCCAGAGGACGGTGGGGTTGAAAAAGGAATCGGACATCAAATACGGTCAAATGAAAACAATTAGCAATCGTGATTTCTCAAAAAAACTTGCAAATTTGTGCAATTTAATCTTGAAAATTTTTCTTTTACTTTTTAGCACAAAAGTAATTCTTTATTTATTTATGTTTTTTTTGCCGCAACATTTTTAAAAAATGTTAAAATGATATAAAGTATAATTAGTTTAAAATTTTCCTCATATTTTCATAAACTTAAAAAGACGGAGGAAAAAAAAAGCGTGAAACATTATATACGCCAAGGGGTGCACACAAGGGATGGCATCTTCCTGAATTTTTAATTTACACAAGCGCTCCCCACACTTTTTTACATTTTCACAAAGTGTCTCTTCGATTTTTCATTTCATTATCTTCTCCATCATTATTTTTCAGTATTTGTTTACGTACCCCCACCTTTTCCTCCTCAAGCTTCCCCCTCATTCAGATAGACTCGTCTTAACTGGACGTTTGCCAATTCCATGCAATCCGTGGTCAAACTGTACGTTTTCAGTACAGTTTTTGTTTACGTACCCCCACCTTTTCCTCCTGTACACCCCAAACTGTACGTTTTCAGTACAGTATTTGTTTACGTACCCCCACCTTTTCCTCCTCAAGCTTCCCCCTCGTTCAGATAGACTCGTCTTAACTGGACGTTTGCCAATTCCATACAATCCGTGGTCAAACTGTACGTTTTCAGTACAGTTTTTGTTTACGTACCCCCACCTTTTCCTCCTGTACACCCCAAACTGTACGTTTTCAGTACAGTATTTGTTTACGTACCCCCACCTTTTCCTCCTCAAGCTTCCCCCTCATTCAGATAGACTCGTCTTAACTGGACGTTTGCCAATTCCATACAATCCGTGGTCAAACTGTACGTTTTCCTTTACTTTCTCTTAAAAATATGGTGGAACATAAAATATATATTTGAATGAATTAAAGTTCACCGAAACGCCATTACAAAGCAAAATACCTTCAGTAAAAAAAATATTTCATAAAGCTTATGACGTAGCCCAGTTAATAAAGGTTTCGTGTCGCAACTAATTTAGAGAAAGCTAAATTTTTGCAGGTTGTTAATACATAAAGTATACACTAAAAAAATACAAAGTCCCGACCCCCACCCCTCTTGCTTTCTCCCCCACCCCCTCCGAAACATTTCAAGAGCAGTACTATGATTATACGCTTTTCGTGTCGCAATTAATTAGGGGGAAGCTGAATTTTAGCAGGATGTTAGTACACAAAGTACACACTAAAAAGCCACAAAGTCCCGACCCCCACCCCTCTTGCTTTCCCCCCCACCCCTTCCGAAACATTTCAATAGCGGTACTATGATTATACGCTTTTTGTGTCGCAACTAATTAGGGAAAAGTTGAATTTCGGCAGAATGTTAGTACATAATGTATTTCTTAAAAAAGTAAAGTCCCGACCCCCACCCCTCTTGCTTTCTCCCCCACCCCCCTCCGAAACATTTCAAGAGCAGTACTATGATTATACGCTTTTCGTGTCGCAACTAATTAGGGGAAAGCTGAATTTTGGCAGGACGTTAGTACACAAAGTAAGTACACACTAAAAAGCCACAAAGTTCCGACCCCCACCCCTCTTGCTTTCCCTCCCACACCTTCCGAAACATTGCAATAGCGGTACTATGATTATGCGCTTTTTGAGTCGCAACTAATTAGGGGAAAGCTGAGTTTTGGCAGGATGTTAGTACATAATGTATTTTTTTAAAAAGTACTAAGTCCCGACCCCTACTCTTCTTGCTTTCTCCCCCACCCCCCCCTCCGAAACATTGCAAGAGCAGTACTATGATATTACTTTTTCGTGTCGCAACTAATTAGGGGAAAGCTGAATTTTGGCAGGATGTTAGTACATAAAGTATACACTATACAGCCACAAAGTCCCAACCCCCCAGCCCTCTTGCTTTCCCCCCACCCTCTCCGAAACATTGCAAGAACAGTACTATGATTGTACACTTTTCGTGTCGCAACTAATTAAAAGAAAGCTGAATTTTGGCAGGATGTTAGTACGTAATGTATTCTTTAAAAAAGTTCAAAGTCCGGACCCCTACTCTTCTTGCTTTCTCCCCCACCCCCCTCCGAAACATTGCAAGAGCAGTACTATGATTATACGCTTTTCATGTCCCAATTAAACGGGGGAAAGTTGATTTTTTTTTTCAAGATGTTGGTATACTAAGTATACATTAAAAAAACACAAAGTCCCTACCCCTATTGCTTCCCCCCCCCCCCACACCGTCCGAAACATTGCAATAGCAGTATTATGATTATACGCTTACAGTTCGAAAACTAATGATGATACCGGAGTATTCCTTTTTTTATTTCACTTCTTACAATATTATAAACCAGTGGTGTCCAACCTACGTCCCACGGGTCACATCCGGTCCATGAAACTGATCAGTGTGAACCGTTGTTTTGCGAAATGTTACAACTCGAGGACTATGTAACAACTGGTTTCTGAAAAACAGGTTGCATTAAAAAAAAAGGCATCAAGTTATTATAACTACAATTTTTCTTTTATAAGGTGTCATTTAACAGTTTGTTGGCTTGGTCTGAAATATTGTTACAATGTATTCCACTACAGTGTCCACTCATAGACGTAGAATCGAACCAGTTTTACGACAGCTACAGTTTGTAACACAATGTTATACAGTTGCAAGATAATAGTAGGAGAATTTCACTTGGAGCAGAGAGATAATTGTCATGATCTTAGGAATCAGTCTGTTACTTGAAATATATTTCCAAACCCATTCTTCTGCTGGAAGTTGAAAACCTAACCAAGTTTGAATAAATGTCAAAAGCAAATAATCACAAAAATGTCCCTAAAGTCCACTTTTGATTTATCAAAACTTCCACCAACTTCAGACGTCACTCGTCAACATCTTTTTAAGGTTTCCACCCGAGTTTTTAGGGTCAACACAAGATTCAAACTCGGTTAGGTTAGAAGAGTGGGGTTATCATTATACTTCATGCAACAGACTGATTCCTAAGTTCATGAAGATTATCTCTGTTTAAAGTGAACTTCTCCAATTAGTATCTTGCAATTGAAAAGATTATGTGTTTCAAACTGTATCTGTCGTAAAGCTAGGTTCGATTGCACGTCTATGTGTGGACACTGTAGTGGAATGCACTATAACAATATTTCGGACCAAACCAACGAAATATTAGAAGATGGCCCCTTATTACACTGTTGATCCATTTCAAGAAAATGTCTATTATCATATTATTATCTATAAATTTTGTTCAAACATTTCTTTTCAAGACGTAATGATAAAAAGCTATTAATTAGTTGAAGTTACTTTTTGGTTTTTGTTGTGAGATTTCTGCATATGATTAAGTTGGTAAAATGGGGAAATTGAGCTATCTACATAAACAGTGTATGTTTCATAATTTGTGTATAACAGTGGTCCCCAACAATGTTTTCAGAAACCAATTTCTAAACGTTTGGTTAACAATTTGTAACATTGTCATTAATCGTGCTCTTCGAGTTGTAACATTTCACAAAACAACGGGCAACACGGATCAGCTTCGCGGGTCGGATACGGCACCTGGACCTCTAGGTTGGGCACCACTGGTTTATAATATTGTTAGGAGTGAAATAAAAAAAAGGAACACCCCGGTAACATCATAAATTTTCTAGCTGCACGCGTATAATCATAGTACTGAACTGATCAGTGTGCAATGTTTTGGAAGGAGGGGGGGGGAGCAGCAAGAGGGGTTGGGGTCGGGACTGTCTAGGTTTTAGTGTACACTTTATGTATTAACATCGTGCAAAAATTCATATTTCTCTTAATTGGCTGCGAAAAGAAAAGCGAATAATCATAGTACTGCTCTTGATGGTCTAAGTGTTTCGGAGAGTGTGGGGGGGTGGGGGGGGGGAGCACAAGGGGTAGGGTTCGGGACTTTGTTTTTTTAAAGTGTTTTCTTTATTTACTAACGTCCTGCCAAAATTCAGCTTTCCCCCTAATTAGTTGCGACACAAAAAGCGTATAATCATAGTACTGCTATTGCAATGTTTCGGAGGGGGTGGGGGGAAAGCAAGAGGGGTGGGGGTCGGGACTTTGTGGCTTTTTAGTGTATACTTTATATACTCACATCCTGCCAGAAATCAGCTTTCCCCGAATTAGTTGCGACACGAAAAAACGTATAATCATAGTACTGCTCTTGCAACGTTTCGGAGGGGGGTGGGGGAGAAAGCAAGAGGGGTGGGAGTCGGGACTTTGTATTTTTTTAGTGTATACTTTATTTGCTAACATCCTGCAAAAATTCAGCTTTCCCTAAATTAATTGCGACAAAGCCTATTTTTTTTTACATTTATTGATTGGGCTAACGCGCCAATGTAATGGGATAAGTTGTTTTTTTCTCAAAGACCACAAATTAAATTATACAGCGAGAAATCATATATTGTTATAAATTATACCAACTGAGTTCAGTAATGAATAATTTCGTAGTGCATAAATCTCAGTTGATTATAACAGTTGGAAAGACATTGAATGTTTAATTCAAAGTAAACGCAATTAAGTTGAAAAATTTTCGTTCTTCTGAAATTAGACGTCATGTAGCTCAAATCTTTATATATATATATATATATATATATATATATATATATATATATATATATACAGTAGAACCTCCATTAAGGGACACCTCTATTTAAGGGACACTTTTTCTGGTCCCAGTCCCTTTGAATAGGAACTTCCATGCATTTACCTTTAATTAAGGGACACTCTGTTTAAGGGTCAGTCAAAAAATAAAAAACGGAAAAAAAGGAAGAAATAATGTATAAGTACATAAGAAATAGTCAATTTACCGGAATTCAAGTTTCACTTTTCCTCTAAAAATTAATTGAGGTAAGTTTGATATAAACATATGTGAAGGAGACATGTAATGTATTGTTAAAAAAACCTTGCTGAAATTAACATGCATAATTTGCCCTCTCAACAATTTATTTAAGTAGGTTCAGGGCCCACGAAGAGTGCACAGCAACTAATTAGCTTTGTATATAAAACTCAAAAAAAATTTAAACATTAATTGAAATTATATTAAAAAATAATTTCAATATAATTTTTCGTATAACTTTAATCATTGATTGAAATTCACATAGTATTACATTGTATATTACATGACATAAAGCAAATACATGTAATGATCTACTTCAAAATTACTTCTGTGTGCTACAAAACTTTGCCATTACAAATTTTATTATTAAATTTTAATTAATTAAATAATATAAACTTAGAAAGTTGAATAGTTATGAATTTTATTCAACATAATGAGACGTTTTCAGTATTTAATCTTAAATGTTAATAGTTAATGCTTATTGTGATGTTACACTACTGAGTATACACGGCATGCATCAATTCATCCACCTCCGAATAAGGGACACCTCTATTTAAGGGACAAAATGTCTGGTCCCCTTAGTGTCCCTTATTGAGAGGTTCTACTGTATATATATATATATATATATATATATATATATATATATATATATATATATATATATATATATATATATATATATATATATATATGTATATATATATATATATATGTAATATATATATATATATATATATATATATATATATATATATATATATATATATATATATATATATATGTATATATATATATATATATATATATATATATATATATATATATATATATATATATATATATTCATGTTTGTGAAAATTGCAACTACATGAAAGACTCATTGGAAAGGAATAAAATTTATTGCACATACTACTCATAGTGCTACAAGTAAAGGATCAAAATTACAGACCAATGAAATGAAAATAACAGGCGTAAATTAACATCGAATGTAGCAACCCCGCGCAAGTGGGAGATCATGTACACGCTTTGGCATCGAACCATAGAGGTGCTGAATGTCACGATTGGGAATAGCATACAATATGGTTTCAATCTAAAGCCAAAGTTCATCCGTACCCACTGCCAGACGAGACACATGGGCGAGTCTTCGACCAACGTAATCTGAGACATAGTGAATGGGCGTCATATCCAGAGAATGGGCAGGCTAAATAAGTAGCGTAACCTGTCCTGCACCGAGGAACACTTGTACGTTACGTGCAACATGTGGAAATGCATTGTCCTGCTGAAACACTGCACCAGGAATGCTCTGAAGAAATGGTAGTACCTCGGGCACCACAGCATCCCTGAAGTAGCGCTCGCCCGTGTAATTTGGAGCCGATGGGATTGCCCTTGATATTTATTAGCGCTCCAGACCATCACCTGGCGTTATACCGATATAACGTTGGATTACACACGCTGGAAGGTCACATTTTCATGTGCAACATGTGACACGTACACATCCATTGTTATCAAGGGCGCCCATATGGGGGGCAAGTTGGGGCTCAAGCCCCTCCTTTTAAATTAGAACTTTCTTGCTTTTAGTATTTTTTTCTTTGCAAAAATGTGAAAACATTTCTTCTCCAGCCGTTGATGAATAAGTTATTAAAAACATCAAATCTTAATAACTCTAATCTGCACTAATATCCGTTTCCATGGGGGAAATATCCTGTTAAACCATGGGGAAAATATCTGAGCCCCCCTTACAATTTTGCATATGGGCGCTCTTGATCGTTATAGTGCAGATTAAATCTGGACTCATCCGAGAAGACAATCTGTTGCTAGTCAGGACGCCATTGGACTTGCTAGTGGACCCATTGAAACCGGAAGAAACGATGGTTGAGGGTGAAGGGAATCCTCTATGGAGGGATCCTTGCATGCAGGACTTGGCACAGCAGACGTCGACGAACTGTGGACGCAGCAAATTGCAACACCTGTAGCCATACTCCAACGTTGTGCTAGAACATTAGATTACTCTATACGATCTATCACAGCTAAGTGGGTGAGGTGTCGATAATCCTGTGGCGTTGGAGGGTCCTGAGTTCGAACCTCGATGGTTGAAGATCCACCGTCGTCATTAAAGAAGACTGGGCGACGTTAAATATGCTCGTGGTCTCAATGTCCGCCAAGTGAAACGATACCTCTGGAGGTGCTAGCACCAGGTAGCTATTAGCTCCTGGACTAGGTCTAAATTCTCATTAACTGTACGACCCGGTGATGGTGCTGCCATCTATCGGTATAAAAAATAATGGAGGCAAGGCACTTAGTATGCAGTCCTCGACATAAATACAGTTGTAGTCAGTTGTGACTCGGAATCGGAATCCCGTGGCGTCGTTCAATTGCGTGGGCTGGAGCGATTCCTTCGGCTAATTTCACTGTCCTCTGTCCATCTTTTACAAATTTGCGTCACAGTCGAGGCATTACGCCACGTGCGGGCACTGATCTCTATACGTAAGTCCACCCTCACGCATGCGGATGATGCGGCCCCATTCGAACTCCATTGCTCGTTCGTATGGCTTTGCGTTTTGGACAAGGCATATTGAGTACTAGAGGAACACCTACCATCGGCAGATAGTCACACAATGATTCCAAAAAACCTTGTCAGCCCTTTATATACAGAATCTACGCCGCAGTTCAGAAGGCGTAACTCTGTCCACGCATGCGCGACGTCTCTGTAATTCTAATCATTTGGATATCTTATCCTGCTCTACAATTCCTGTGAATTTCAGTTCATTTGCATAATTCCTTCTTGGTGTTGCAATTTTCTCAAACATGAGTGTATATATATGTGATGTTTTCCTCTATCCCTTTCTCTAAAATAGGTGGTCCTTTTTTTTTTACTACTTTGAAAATAAAAATCGCACAGAGTCATATTTTCTTAAATTAACTCAGTTAATCAATTTTTTAGGGAATTACAGATAATCAGCCTCAATGAAAAAAATTACAGAATATCGTAACTATTGGAAAAGCCCTATTAGACGTATGATACGAGGTAAACTTCCAAGAGCTGCCTTTTATTACAGACCAAGGGGCAAACGAGACCGTGGTAGGCCCAGGAAACGGTGGGGCGACCAAGAAGCCGGAACAGGCTATATGCCTAATCCTTGATGATGATGATAATTAATTTTTATAACTACGAATGAGTAAATAAAAAATGTATTTATTTTTATTTATTGTCATATGGTTGTCTTTCGTTGTGTTTTCAAATGACCACAATCGCACATTAAACATGTCCGGGAAAGAAAAGCACCAGTTCTGGTAATGTTTTCACCAATTTTACCTGACAGTCAGTTTAATACTAACTTATAAAATTTCCTTCTTCAATGTTCCATAATTTTAACTACCTAATTATTATCTATTATTTAAAAAGTACGTTTTATATACGCAAGGGCGCACCGTTGGGTCACTGTGACCTCACGAAAATTCCTGATTCGGCAAATTTGGACCCAGTATATGCACAACATTGATATTCTTTTTTCTTTTTAAAATTATTTTTTAAAGATGTCTAGTGTTCCTTCTCATTGGTGCTGTTATGCATGTATGTTTGATATGTGTGCATGTTCGTATTTCATCATAGATAAAATTGGAATTCGAGTCGGCAAATTAAGAATTTGCCCCTCGCAAAAATTTTAGTTTCAGAGTGCCCCCGCTCATGCGAAGACAATGAATGAGTTGAATGAGTTCTTTTGGAAATTATTAAATTATTCACACGATTATCTGAAAGATTGAAGGAAGCATTATTCTCCGAATGAGGGCTTTAAAGAACTGCAGATTATTACTCCGCCCCTTGTCTCTCTTTTTGTACGTAATTTTATTCGAAATGGTCACTTCAATTTAAAAATTATCAGAAAGAAATATTCAATCACCTAACAACAACAAAGAATGCCTCAATTTTGCAGATAGGGATTTCCTGCGATTTAGTGGCATTAAATATCACTCCATCTTCACCGGGTGGGTTTAAATGGGGCTTAAAAGCGCAATGTCTGTTGAAAAGTATGTTATTTAGTATTGCACACTGAGCTGTAATTTAGTACATAATGGAACAAGCAATTGTCCTTTTTTCACGCGGCAAACGAAATAGAAGTTTGAATCTGTCTCTATTTATTTCTATCTATGTTATTCATTCTATTTTTCTTTTGTGTTATGAAAGCGTGAATTCGTAATAATGAATACTTATCGTTAAAATTATTCAAATTATTTTTCTGCCTCCTGTTCGTGAAACGAATTTTTATCTGCGTTGTTAAATCCAAGAGGAATATGAATTCGTCATTAAGTGCTCACGTGAACATGCGCTGCTTCAAAAATAATAGTTAGAACAGAGGTTCTCAACCGTTCAAGCTCGGCGTCCTCTTTTGAACACTGATTTGAGATCAGACCCCCCCCCCCTCCCATAAGTTCAATAAAAGTAGCACAATCAAAATATGGGAATTCGAAACTGAAACTAGCTCGGTTTGTGAATGTATAGGCAAGTTACACAAACTTTACTGTTTGTTTTTCTAATTTGTTAATCTACATATAACTTTATCTATTAAAACATATTATTAGAACACACATAATCAGAGGACTAAATACAAATTGAGTCGAGGTAATCTAGGATTTAGGTGAAGTTAGCATGTAATACTAGTCACTTTCACAGCAATGGTAGGGCTGCTACTGCTTTTCATTGATAATTTTTACTTCCTTTTACAAAGAAGGAAGTATTGTATTCGCGAAAAAAATTTCACCCAAAAATCGGCCTTAATTTCCATTTTGCTCATCCCCAAATGAATGTTGGGGTTTTTTTTTTCAACCCGACCACACGTGGATATGTGCCTAGGAACGTACAGACACCCGAAATATCCATTTTGACGATCCCCGAGTTTTCTCGGATCGTCAAAATGGACAGACGTGACGTCTGTATGTACGTATGTATGTGCGTATGTGCGTATGTGTGTATGTATGTCGCATAACTCAAGAACGGAATGTCCTAGAAAGTTGAAATTTGATACGTAGACTTCTAGTGGGGTCTAGTTGTGCATCTTCTTTTTTTGGTTGCATTCGGATGCTATAAAGATGGTCTTTTGCCCCTTTTTGAGGGGAAATCATTGTCAATTTCGATGCAAACTCAAGTGTTGTTATAATTTGGCGGACACTTGGCAATATATCACCAGTCTTTTGGCCAGTATTTTTTTAAAAATCTAGTTTCAATTTGGCCACTGTTGGTGATATTTAGAGAGTAAACAATTGAATCATTTTAAAACTGCCAATAATGAGAAAATGACATTAAATTAGAGTAAAAGGAAGTCATGTGTCACACATCAGCTCGTTTTAATAACTGGTTGTAACTCTGGCAGAGCGACCACTGGTTACTTTCAGTGTCTTGCTTGATGTTTTAACCTTCTTTATGACAATGAGGTCGTTTCCGAAATTTAAGTATTTTTTTCTGAAAGGGCATGCTTAAAAATGTAGGATTTTACCATTTTTTGATGAATTTGACAAAGTTTACTCTTAAAAAAAAATATATTTAAATCGGTGCGCAGACTCAATTTCATTTTTTATGCTTCTGCGCATGACATCACAAATAATGAACTGCCATTCATTGTTGCCATTAGTGCAAATCGCAATAGTTAATTCACTTCTTTACTCATATGTAGTGGCAACGATATGGTTGATAGCAAACGTAGAGCGCAATATTTAATTCGCTTCCGAATTATCATAACCTGGAAATGCGGTAGACAGTAAGCGTAAACATTCAGCGCACCAGTGGAATGTCCAAAGTGCATTACCTGTGACATTAAAAAGACCACGCCTTATTTGAAAGACCGGATATTTAAAAAAATTCATGAAAAATAATTATGAAAATGAAAGTATTTTCAGGGTCAATGTTTGTTTTTTGCTCATTCTATCAACTTCAATGGCTAAAAGTTGTACTTTTGACTGAAGGAAGCAGCCCCATTCTGAGAATCCAGCTTTTCCGAGATGTGTGGAGGAAAACTGCACTAAACATCTCAAAATAAATAAATAAATAAAATAAATAAGTAAAAAGAGAAAGAGAGGGAAAAAAGGTTAAAAAGAGAGAGAGGGAGAGAAAAAAAAAGTAAAAATAAAATAAGTAAAGAGAGAAAAGTTTTTTCAAAAAAGTTAAAAAAAAAGTTAAAAAAAAAGAGAGAATGGGGGGTGGGGGGATAAAAAGACAAATCGATATCATAGAAAATAGTTACCCGTGATCACGAAACAGGAATTTTCAGTTCACTTTTTCGTTTTGCTTTTTAAAAACATTCACGCCTCCTCTGAAATTTTCCTACGTCCCTCAAATTGAGAACTACTGACTAGAGCTTCAATGAGTACTTTCAGAACTTTTAAAGCTTACGTTTTTCCTGAATCTTTTTTTTTTTACACTGTATGTTGTCCTTTGTGTTTTGTTCCAATATTTTAAATATCAATGCGAAATTCAGAAGGTTTTAGTCTAATTACACTAATTCAAATACGTCTTGTCGTTTAAATTTTGCACAAAATACTTCATGTTAAATCGCTGTAAAACTGTATTTTTTAAGAGCAATGAAAAGTTGCTGTGGTGGTAAAAGTAGCAGAAAGCACAAATTGAAAAAAATAAGAGGGTATTCGCTAAAACTATAGAAGGAAGATGATGAGTAACTTAGTTTAAGAGGAAGAACATAGCTGCTACAAGAATTTTTATACAGCTGAAAATCTTTCCCCATAGTTGCACAAGATGCATATTCGTCCATAAACTATGATAGGGATAGGCTAATAATTCGAAACGAAAAATATATTATTAGAATTTAATTAGAACAATTGAGGAATATGTCAATCAGCTATTGCTACGTCGTATTTTTCCCGCTATTTTTTAAAAATCACTTGAATATAATATAAGCAACAATGTTATTTATTTTGCAGTTTAATCGACTATGTTATTTTATCGACTAAATAAATTTAACGAACTCCGTCATCGTCAATTTAACCGTCTCAGTCATTGTCTGATAGAAGTATGTGAAATAGAGTGGAACCTTTCAAACACACAATACTAAAAAGCAGAAAATAATTAATTAAATAAAAAAGTTTTAAAGTACAATGTTTTTTTAATGAACTAAAAAGTATTAAAATAATTTCTTTAACCTTTAATGTAAATTTAAAGCCCTATACACTTTCAGAATTTCTTACAGCTTGTTTGGAAAATATTTGTGATTATGAGTTTTTATTAGCTATCAAAATACTTGTGAGCTTTAAAATAAAAAACATGGGGCGCATGCAAGTGTAAAGAAAGGTTATTAACGAAATAACTCACTGAAAAACAATGAAACCTCAGTTTATTCTATTTGTAGAGCCAAAAAATTATAATTAAATTATAAATGCATCAATTTTCTGTTGCCTGCGCCCCATATTTTTCCTTTCAAAACTCATAAGTATTTTGATAGATGTTAAAAACTCATATTCACAAATTTTCCAGATAATCTGTAAGAAATTCTGAAACTTTATATAGGGCTTTAAATCTACATGAAGCTTTGAGAAATTATTTTATACTTTTCAGTTCATTTTGAAAATACATGGTACTTTAAAACGTAGATCCGAGCCTGAATATAAAATACCAAATTCAATAAAAATGTGAGAGTACACTATTACTCAAAGGTAAGCTTGCCAGATTTCTGAAATGTTCAACCGGGACCACCAGAATGTCCCCCCCCCCCCCCTTCTTCTCAGCGTTTCGAGTATTTAAAAGGGTACACAGAGTACACATCCTTAGTTGAGTTTTAATAGTTTCTGAGGATAGTTCATTCTCAATGCTGTAAATAAAAGGGTACTAGTTATGAATCAATACGAGGGGTAGTAATAAATGACACAAGTAGATAAATTTTAACATTTTATTTCCTACCCGTAAATATTTATAATTTACTTTACTAACTTATTATCATTTGTGATAATAAGTTACTAAAGTAAAGTTTAGTAAGAAGAAATGCTTTGAATGAGGAATAAAAATTTTAATTAAATCTACATGAACTTTTTATTGGCTAGAACTTCCTTTGGCCTTTTTTTTTTTTTTAAATCTTATTGTAAATACCATCAAAAGCTAATCTGATATTAATTTTACAAGTCAATGTTTACAAATGATAAATTTATTATTTTAAATAATTCTTCACAGCTAATTTTTTTTAGACTGTTTCTTCATCTGTAATCAAATTTATATTTTACCGGGACGTGAAGTGAACCGGCCGGGACACCGGGATTTTGTCTGAAAACCGAGACTGTCTCGGTCAAACTGGGACGTTTGCCAAGCCTACGTCATAGGAAATTAGAAGGTACACGTTTAATACCACCATAGAATACCCTCCAATACGACACTGACAATGAACTAATAAAAATAATTTCGTTCGCATAATCATTTTTATAAATGTAAAAAATGACTTTTTACAGTTCAAAATAACGAAAATACTTGATTTCACGAAATGTGTTAATCATGTCATAACCGAAAATCATTGGATGGAAAATGATTGAAAGACAAGTAAAAATCTACATTTAAGTTGCGACACCAAACCTTTTTCTCTTTGGAAATTTTATATTATACATATTTCGTTTTCGATATTTTCAATTGTCTTAAACAACTTCCAATGTGGATCAGAGAAATTACCTTGCAGCTCTTCGCATGAAACTGGCAGTTTCTTTCTTTTTAATCAAGAAAAAACTTTGAACCTGATATGTGCACGGTAAACAACGCTGCACTTCAACGTTGCAATGTGTTATGCGTTTTAAGAAATTTCTTACATGAAACGCGCGCTTCCCAACATTTTCGTGTGCTTGAAGTTTTGGCATTTAAAAATAATTATGATATTCCGGCAACGTTTTTTAAAAACGTTCGCATTAAAATATTACGTAAAAAATCAAGAGCATTCGATATAAGGTCTTGAAGCAATTGCTACTCTATTGAAATATTAACAGTGGATTGAAAATCGCTGTTCAGTTATAGTACAAGAACAAACGAAGGTTGAAAAAAATATTAAGGACACAGCCGTACTATATTTTTAAGCAACTAATTTATTTATATGTAAGGAAGGCAAATATGTTACATCGATTTCATACAAAAATCGGAATGAATAATTGCTGAAGGTAAAAAACCGCCCGTCAAATAAGCCTTGCAAAAGAATTAGTCTTTTGTAATTTCAAACAACACCACCGCATTAGCAATTATAGTAAAGGCTGTTTCGTTCAATGTCAACAAGAGGGACTCTGTTTTCTCGTGTCGCTGCAATTTAAAGAACACCTAATTATAAAAAAAAATTAAAAAAACCCGCCAATCTAATTGCATATTTACTGATGTTTGTCTGATGATGTTTTGACTAATGATTTGAAAAACATGGGGAAAACTTGTATGTACCAAGAAACCGAATAATAAACCAGCTGCACAACTTTGCAATTACACTTCTTAAAATGAAAAAGAAAGAAAAATCATATGCTTAGTATTCATTTAATAATTGAGCTATGCTATATTTGGGATAAATATTATCCAAAGCTAAAAGAGGGGCCTTTAAAATACTAAAAGAGACAATTGCCTTAAGCCCGTGGGGATTTTCGCCATTACATTAGGAGAAAGTAGGGGAATGACGCTCACTTGATAGAAAATATGAATAGCTAGTCAAATTCACACACACACACACACACACACACACACACAAATGAAGTATAACTCCAAAGCTGAACAGTTTGCAATCAGCTAATTTGCACAAAAGTGTTAGGATTTTTTAAAATCATTTATTTAATTAAGCCATCGGAGTAAGGTTATGTAACTCATGGTAGGGTAATTTAGGGTGGTTCAAAAAAACTTTTTTTTTTCAGCTACAGTCCAGGACACCCCCTAATTTTTTTAGACTTACTAATAGTAGTGTGCTGTAAAAGTTTTAGCTTCTTACTGAAATTTTAAGACGGTGCTCAATGACCCTTCAATTTAACATTAGCTGTAGCATAGAAAATGTCACCAATTTAGAAACACTTGATTTCCCCAGCTTTTTTTTTTTTTTTTTGTAAATGATTATTTTATTGCAATGCATATACATATTACTCGTGTATATTATAATATGTAGCATTGTTTTTTTCAGTTCAATGTATTTTTAACCCCCCTCCCCATACTGAAGAAGTTTGGGGGAGAGGGGTTGAGTACCCTCTTTCAGTTGAAATAGTAAGCTAAAATTCCTCCAATATATTGCTATCCACAAGTCTAAAAATATTGAGGGGTGTCCTGGTATCTAGGAGAAACTTTTTTTACATGTATTTTTGAACCACCCTAGGGTAATTGTGCTGAAACTTTGAATACAGTATTCAAATACCACAAAAGTCCCATACGTAGTAATGTGGGTTGTTCACACTAAAGCCCTGAATCCTTCTTTCAGAGAAGGATTTAGGGCTTTAGTTCACACCACCTCATACGTGTGCAACCACTACTTGAGGCTTTATGCAACTACTGTCCAGTGTCCAGGTCCACATATTGTGGTAACAAAACCACGTTTCGTTATCTATCCCGAAAAACAGATTCCGGTCTCCATATTCTGCCTGATTCAATGGAAATTATCTGGATGATCATCTTCATCTTTCTTATCAACAACACACAGTTACTTCTCGTCTATGTCTACCTTTGGCTGGTGTCATATACTCATCAGCACGCTTGAACTCCATTTGCCTTCAGCGCCTTGTTCGATTTCAATACGTTATAGTTGGCGCAACAAAGCACTTCAAAAAGCAATATAAGCGTGATGAACGAACAATTAAATGTGCTTCATTGTGACCCAATGGGAAAATTTATATTT
Organism: Uloborus diversus; assembly: GCF_026930045.1. Lineage (NCBI taxonomy): Eukaryota > Metazoa > Arthropoda > Arachnida > Araneae > Uloboridae > Uloborus > Uloborus diversus. The sequence continues at coordinate 93,000,259 of NC_072739.1, read as the reverse complement.
GAAAATAATAATAATTCACACTTGTATTCAAGTAAAATGTTGTAGAATTTTACAAAAAAAAAAAAAAAAAACTTTCAAATTTAAAAATTAATTTGAATTTTGAAATTTGGAATTCAGATTCTGTTTTTCGCAATCACGAGTTGCGATAGGACCCTACTCATTGTTTACTAGTCCACTCGCTTGTTTCTAGAAACGGTTCCTGTCGCTCCTCTTGGGCGGTTACGTGTATATAGTTGTATGTGTGTAGGCTTGTGTGTGTGCGTAGACATGTGTGTATGCACGCTGGCGTGTGTGTATGTATGTGTGTGTGTGTGTGTGTGTGTGTATGAGCGTGCGTGTCTGAGGACATGAACACCACCGACCAGGAGCAGTGGCTACCGGGGTACAGTGCTCAGGACCAGAGGAGTCGCGCCGGAGTCGCACCTGCAGAGGGCGATGGGGTTGAAAAAGGAACCGGACATCAAGGTCGGTCACGTGAAAACAATTAGCAATCGTGATTGCTAAAAATAATAATAATAATAATAAAAATAAATAAATAAATAAATAATAAATAAATAAATATATAAAACAAATAAATAAAATAAAAATAGATAAATAAATAAATGAAAGAAAATAATAATTGGAAAATTGTTTGAAAGAAGAAGGTCACCATCAGGGTCAGATTCACCTATAATGTAAGCAAGTCATAGCTTAGCGCCCTCCTTTGTTGGGGGCCCCAAACTCCTGAAAAATTGAAGAAAAAAATTTCATTTTCAAGTGCTGCTTGAAAACTTTGAAAATTTGGAAAAGTAGGCTTACAAGTCTTGAACTGTAAAATTTCTAACCAATGGGAGGGCTTATCGGAATAAGATGCAAACTATTCCTAGTTACTATCGAAAGCGGCTGCTTAAACCTCTTTTTCTCAGAAGTCTGTTTTTCGTTTTGCGCGTATATCTCAGAAGTTTTTTATATTTTAAAAGAAAGTAAAAAAAAAAAAAGTGTGTATAAACACAGCCTATCTTTAGCCTTATCACAGCCTTATCTAAAACCAACCTATCTTTATAACTTAAACCCAAATCTTACTTAAAAACCAAACTTAATTTTAAAAAAAATCTTCCAAAATTTTGGTAAATTTCGATATTTATTTTTAAAATTTCCAAAACAAAGCACTTCAAAAAGCAATATAAGCGTGATGAATGAACAATTAAATGTGCTTCATTGTGATCCAATGGGAAAATTTATATTTGAAAATAATAATAATTCACACTTGTATTCAAGTAAAATGTTGTAGAATTTTACAAAAAAAAAAAAAAAAAAAACTTTCAAATTTAAAAATTAATTTGAATTTAAAAATTAATTTGAATTTATATTAAACAAAAAATTATGTTTAGGTCTTGACGGAAGTGCATGGCAATGCTTTAAAATTAATATTAGACTGATACATGCATTTTACAGTAAGAAAGAGAGCACGCTGCTACATGTTATTTTTCGAACTTGAGAAAAAAGTAAATCTTATTACAATTTTTTCCTACGTTAAAATTGTAGTGTTTAAATTTGTTTCATATCTTGTATTTTTCTCAGATTTTTAACTTTCATTCAAAACTAAAATTTCAATCAAAGCTTGAATAGAAATTCAATTGCAAGCTCTTATATAATGGGTATTTGTTGTATGGCGTTAACATTTCAAGAGGCCCCTTAAAGATTTCAAAGAGTCACTATTGATTGTACCGTTTATACACCACCAAGCACCATGGCCATTTTACAGTATATTTTGTCTAAATGTAGAGTCCGCAACATGACATTTTTTTGCCATAACTATTTATATTACTGTTTCATTAGCACATTGTTTTATGTTGAGTTTATATGTTAACTTAGAATAAAATGTTGTGCTAATCTAACGGCAAATTAAATAGTTATGTTAAAAAAAGTGTCATGTTGTGGACTCTACACTTGGATAAAATATTGCGAAATGGTCCATCAGCAATAAAACTTACTCGTATAAACCAGCTTTTTGCCCGAGTTGAGGCAAGAAAGAGCATTAAATTCAGATTTTAAATCAATAACTTTTTAAGTTAAAAAAGTATGATGTGTATCACTATTGTTGCTAGTGAGTGATATGAGTCCTTGATGTTTCTTTTTGTTTATTTATTTTTTTTTCCAGTATCACTCAACAAAGTTAGCCGTATGACAAAAATAACATGTTTGATTGATACTAAACTTTTGGACGCTTGATACAAGTCGAAATCTAGTTCAAGGTGAAGATTTTATAGACCATTACCCTTCAGAGTTTTGAAAGAGTGTTAAAAGATTATTTCTTTAAACCAAGGGGTTGACGTCAAGAGAATACAAAAGGAATTTCATTGTTACACGCGGTAGAAGATTCTAGTTTTTCAGACAATAAACCTTTGTTCGCTTGTCAGAAAGCTAACTTTTTATCGCAATACGTAACTGCTTAATTCGACAAAACCTCAATGATTACCTTTCCCCAAGTCCAAGTAAATAAAAGCTTGTTCTTGTTGGTTATATTGGTCGTTTATTGTTTGAAGCTCGTTTTTGTGGCTGATTGTGGCGTTTTCGCAAGATCATAGAGAACAGGATATTCTTAAAGAAATTCCTTTTTTTAAAGTGCAGCAATGAAATTGTTTTCCAATGTGGCTACAACTTGAAATTTGTTTCACGGTAATGAATGTAGGAAACATGGTTATGAAATTATGGTACAAAATTAATGTCCCTAGGAGGGAAAAACAAACAAACTAACTAACAACGCAAAAATCTTTTATACGAATGAAAACAATCATAAAAAAAAAAAAAAAATAGCAAAACAGGAAAAAAGAAAAACACGAATGGTGTGGTTTCCTTCAGTCAAAAGCACTACTTTTAGTCACTAAAATGGATAGAATGAGCAGAGAAAATAACATGGACCCAGAAAATACTTTCATTTTCCAAACAGTTTTTTTTTTAATTAATTTTTTAAAATGTCCGATTTTTCAAACAAGGCGTGGTCTTGATGACGTCAAAAATGATGCACTTTGCCGCATCTTTCTACTACGTTTCCACGTTATGATAAAGCAGCGAATTAAAATTACGCTCTACGCTTGCTATCAACCATATCGTTGCCAATGCACGTGAGTAAAGATGCAAATTAAATATTTTGCTCTGTGGATGGCAACATTGAATGACATTTCATCATTTGTGATGTTACACGACAGAAGTGTAAACAATGAAAGCGCACCGATTTAAGTAATTTTTTAAAAATATTAAACTTAAATAAATTATTTAAAAAATGTTCAGATCCTATGTTTTTAAACATGCTCTTTTAGAAAAATATACTTTTAAAAGTTTGGAAACAACCCCATTAAAATCATAAAATCTCTTAAAATTGCACAAATACATGAACCAGAATTACGTAATTTGTATTACAATTCAAAAGAACTGCTGGCTGTGAAATTTAAACATTATTTTGACGTTTAAATTTAATGTTTGTCACAAAAGTAAACATTTTATTTATGGACGATAAAGATTAAGTTGGAATGGAGCAAACAAGCAGTCATATTTTGTACAAATAAAAAGCAATCTTCACAAAAAAATGAATAAACAAAATAAAATTAGAGTTGAAGAAGAAGGAAGGGTAAAAAGAAAAGAAAGGAAATTGAACTCACGAATTAAAATCATGAAAAATTAAATCGATGTTAAAATTGTACAAATAGCAGTAAGAACTTGTCTTACGCGTTATATTTTGTAATTATTATTACTATTTGTGCAGTTTTATTATTTTAACTAAACGGCTACAGAGAAATATTTTATTTGTACACGTAAACTGGCTCTTGCAATATCCCTTTAAACGACAATTTAAGCAATTCGCTGTTCTAGAGCTGGAACACACCACCTTGCGGTGATTTAAGAAATTATCCAAAGATATAAAACATTTCAATTTTGCTTGGGGAAGACAGATGCCTCATTGGACAGGCTATGTCCTACGTCAATGAGTCGGTCCTGGTCTTACCTCTTTCAACCGCCAATTGCCAGACTGTAGCGCCGCTTATAGTCTATTTGAATATCGAATTCTGTGATGGCTGTGTGTTAACAGTTTTTCCTTATTTTATTGATTTGATTTAATAATGAATTCCTACGTGTTTTTTGAGGCTGAATCCGAAATTGCCTTACCCACTTATTTTACTCACTATGTCATATTTTTGGAATGAAAAAATGTTCAATATTTGCAAAAATAAATAAATAAGTAAATAACATAAAATAAAATAATAAATAAATAAAAAAAAAACTTATCTTTTCCCCCTAAAGTTTATTTATTTTTTGGCATATACCATCCTAAATTTATTCTTCAATGAAATATTAAAGTGACATATTGAACTAATTTTTATGAAGTAAGTCACGCCTTCAAAAAATTGCCTGTCTTGATGACCAGGAATTAACATGTAAGTTATCACTGATTGTGTTTTATCTATGCAAAGCTAGTGCAGATCTCCTTATAGGAATTATCACTAGACATTTTCCCAACATATTTAGTGCATGACAGAAATTTCTTCAGGTCAGCATTAACAAAATTCTCAGGGGACGCTCTTGCCCCGTGGACGTTTTTACCAGAACTCACATTGCATAAACAGCAGAATAAAATGGTTAAAGAAGTGTGGTGAATGGTTTGTGATTCTGCTACCTCAACATACAAGTAACCTTATGTTATGTGCAAGAAGATTCTTGGATACCAGGTGCTAGAAAGCTTTTACAAATAACAGGGGTGCCCACCTCCCTTATGAACAAAGGCGTCCCTTTTCCCAAGTCCTACGAAGACCCTTCAGAACATAAACGCCCCCCAAAAGAGTAAAATTTGTCTGGAAACACCCTTAAAATTTTCAATGTCACTCAGTGTAAGAACTGAAATAAGAGAATAGGCATAGAACATCTACATTCTGCAATATCCATAGAAAAAAAGAATTATATCCTACCATTCAGCTGAAAAAACAATTGCAAGAAAAATGCTTTGACTTGTCAGTTCTGGGAGTGGGTCCGGTCAATACCACCCTGTCGGTGGTATTGATCCGGCCCCCTCTTAATAGTTGAGAACATACTGCTAAAATACAAAAATTTTAAATGAACTATGACTTTGAAGGTTCACTTTCTGAATGAATATTTGGACTTTTCTCAATGAAAGTTTTCGTCCGGACATCAAAGAAATGGAGATCAGGTAACAAAGGAAAAGAACAATAGCGATGCTGATTTACTCTTGCTGGATGGTACCCGGAGATGAGCTTCATTGAGATACGATAAAACGTTAAGTCAGAAGCAGATAATAAGCGATCAAAAAGAGCTTAGACGCATGGAATAAAATTGTGAACATTTTACGCAAATGTAGTCATTTAACCCAACTTCCTCAGATTTTTGACTCAACACAAACTTTTAGTTGACTTCGAAATGTTAATGGAACTTTTCAATATAAGCAAAAAGTCAAGAAAATTTTATGAATCAAAAATTATTGCTCTTTTAAGTGGAGTTAATTCTATAAAAGCGAATGGGGTTGTTTCCGAAGTTTAAAATGGATTTTTTCCAAAAGAGCATGCTTAAAAACATAGGGTTTAACCATTCTTTAAATAATTTGACAAAGTTTAATGTTTTTTAACGATCATTTTAATCGGTGCGCAGACTGAAGTCCATTTTTTACGCTACCGCATATGATATTACAAATGATAAATGACTTTCAATGATTCCATTAGCGCAAAGCGCAAATTATCATAACCTGGCAACGCGCTTGATAGCAAAGCGTAAACATTTAGCGCGGCTATAGAGTAGAACGCCAAAGTTTATCACTTGTGACGTCATAAAGACCACGCCTTATTTCCAAGGCCAGACATTAAAAAAAAAAAAAAAAAAGAAAGAAATAAAAAAAAAACTGTTGGGAAAATAAAAGTTTTTTCTGGCTCCATGCTATTTGTTTTTTCGCTTATTCTATCAATTTCAGTGACTAAAAGTAGTACTTTTGACTGAAGGAAACAACCCCATTATGATCTCTTAGACTTAACATTGCGCCATCCAAGAACGAGAATTTCTGTTTTCCTCCTTAAATCCGGGTTCTCGTTATATCAGTCCTCGTTATAATCAAATCCAACAGTACTTTCTATTTCACTGCACAAGTTTCCGCATTTGCTTCGCAGCATTTTCCCTTTGTAGATCTTACATTCCTGTGTCGCAATATCCTTGCTTTTAATTCTGTTGCAAATTCGTGAGCAAACAGATAAGTTACCTTCCTCCAGATTTTAAAACTTTCACTATGTGTATTTGCTATTTTTTCCCTTGCAGGCGTTAAAAATACTGCTGACCAGTGTAATTACAATGCCGCCATTTACTCAGACAGCGTGTAGCAATAAAACACGAACAATTAGCTTCGCAAACGGGAAAATCCTTTTCGAAAGTAAGTTGCACAATAACGGGTGTTAAACAATTCACAAAAAAAAAAAAAAAAAAGAATGAAAATATATCTTCATTCCAAATTCTCCAAAAAGTGTTTTACATTTTGGTGTAAAAGTCATTGTTGAACAATCAGTGATTGCTTATTGTTTTTGATTGATCGAGATTGATGTAAACAGGACTTAAATTCTAACAAAAGAAGTGATGGAAGTTAATAGTCTACAGAATTTATTTTCATACTTAACTTGCCTGAATTTCATTTATATTGTAAAAAAACACATAAGATATTAAAAAGAAGTACATGAGCTGAGTTCCGATGTTAAATATCACGTAAGATATTGAAAAGAAGTGCAGGAGCTAAACTCCGATGTTAAATATCGCGTAAGATATTGAAAAAAAGTACATGAGCTGAGCTCCGATATGAAATATCACGTAAGGTATTGAAAAGAAGTACATGAGCTGAGCTTTGATGTAAAATATCACGTGAGTTATTGAAAAGAAGTACAGGAGCTGAGCTCCGAGGAGCTCCCATGCAGATCAACTCTTGGTTGTATAAGTATCGGGGGGCACGGCAGTGCCCCCGCCAAGTCGAGCGCGAAGCAAACACTGCCGTACCATCCTTTACTGGAACCATTTCGCCGCATTTTCAGGCCCCTATTTGAGAACCTTCTGATGAGTTCAGAACGCAGAAATTTTTGTCATCCATTAAGCTATAATCACATACTTAAAATCCGAAATTTCAAGTCTGTAGGTCATTTAGTTCCGAAGTTAAGCGAAAGCAAAGTTTCGCATTTATGACACTCACTCACTCACTCACGATCATCAAAATAGAACTAGTACTTCCCATAAACTCAGAGAGGTGAAATTTGGTACAGAGTTAGGGTTTAATGGCCACATAAAGGGATAACTATAAAAACTAGGCTAATCGAAGATCTGGAGTGACCCTGATTAGAAAACACAAGAGCCCAATCAAACTATTAGAGACATACCGCCTTTACAAAAAATATTCAACTTGGTGGGCCGCTTCATTTGATGTTAATAATCGAAAGTCTGAAGTATCTAATGAAGAACCCTCAGCTGATCTCAGCTGTATTAGAGCATGGCCCCACTGAATACTTAACGGCCGTGGCAATCGCTGAAACTCATGGCAACAAAGAGGGCGCCACTGGCTACCCCTGTTTTTGTTTCCACTTGGCGTGATTGTGAGCGTTGGCGCTTTGGCATCTGCGAATACGTGATTTCTCGACTTATTATCGGGCGTACGTCATTTGACGAAAATTTTAATTTCAAAAGAAGGAATGAAGAGAAAAAGTGCTGAATAAACATTGTATTACAAAGGTGAAGAGCATTTCTTATTGCTATTTTAATATCATATCAAAAATTACGTGTAATAAAAAATTTTAACTAAACACAGAAAACATATGATTTTTTTTTTAAATATTAATGCGTAATTCTTAATATATTTTTTCAAACTTTTTTTTTTTTTTGAAAGCTTTGCAAATAATTTTCAAATTTTTTATTGAAAATCCCCTGGGGTTTCCTTTTTGGATACAACAGTTCTAAGATTGATGATATATGGCAGGCAGCCCTCATTTCTAATTTTACATGCTCATTTACATGCGATTTTTTTCTGCTCAATAAATTACATCGAAAAAAAAAAAAGAAAAAAACACGCTCCGCAATCTAAATACATTCATTTTTCAAAACTTGAGAGGGTCATTCATTGCCCCTTTTGACCCTGATGGGGATTAGAGAGGGGGGGGGGGGGGTATAGGAATTTACTTTAACAATTGCCATTCTTTTCGCTCGTAATGTAGTGTATATTTTACAACGAATAGAATCTAATTAAAAACGTACGAGCGGGTCCGACATTTAAAAATTCGCGGGGAGGGTGGGGGCAAAGGTTTTGTGTAGGGGAAAAAACAACAAAATACGAGCAAAATGAATAATTTTAGTATGTTTGTAAAATTTAGGGGTGTCATAATTGCCTCCTCCCCACCGTGATATCCCCACTTGACAGGCCTGGTTAGGAATATTCTTTTTCAAATGAAGAAGAACAATAGAAAAGTAAAAAATATAATGGCAATTTTAGAAAATGAACCATTAATATAATTTTAAAAACATTTAAAATCAGAGTGTGACTAATACATGGTCCTACGACGGGTCCGTGGTTCTCGCACCAATATTGTACGGACACCACAATAATGTCATTTATCTATTTCCCCTTCCATTTTTAGCACATCTTATGTTGTAATAACTTTAATGTAGATTTTAGTAGTATATTAGTACACAATACGCATAGAGATGCACAAACGCTTAGTGCACAAGAGCTATTTCGAAAAAGTGCAGATTTTTTTCTTACAAAAGGAAATTCATAGCATAATCAAAAAATAAATAAAAATAACATGGAGCTAGAAAAAACTTTCATTTTCCCGAAGCTTAGTTTTTAATTAATTTTTTTAAATGTCCGATTTTGAAAATAAGGCGTGGTCTTTATGACGTCACAAATGATGTACTTTGGCGCATCTGTCTACCGCGTTTCTACGTTATGATGATCAAGAAGCGAATTACATATTGCACTCTACGCTTACTATCAATCATATAGTTGCCAACACTTGTGAGTAAAGAAACTAATTGATTCATCATTTGTGATGTCATCGGCAGAAGCGTAAACATTGAAAGCGCACCGATTAATGCATTTTTTTTTAAATATTAAACTTAGTCAAGTTACTTTAAAAAATGATCAGATCCTATGATTTTAAAAATGTTCTTTCAAAAAAAAAAAAAAAAAAACCTTAAAACTTCGGAAACGACCCTGTTGCTTCACACGCTTTGAGCATTAAAAAAATGTATATATATACACCCAATCCTCTTTTTATGCGGTGAATAGGGACCGCATAAAAAATCGTGTAAAAAAAATGCTTGAAACTTCACCAGTAGCTTTAAAAAGTTTTCGCGACTGAGTTACAAAATATTTTTTTATGCGGTGGATAGGGATTGCATAAAAAAAGTCTCACGTAGAAAATACCCAAAATATTATATTTAAACGAAATCAAAATAAACCAAGCGATGATAATTTTGCCGACTCCCGAAAAATTTCCCGAATTAAGAAATTTTTGGAAAGTCACAGTGACTTCCCATCGGATGCCCCTGTCGACCCTTGATGATACTACCAAGCACTCGTTTGATAAATAATTTTCGCTCGTTTTATAAACAATTTTTATAAACTACACAAAAAAAAGTCCGCACAAAAACAGGTTTGGGTGTACACACACACATCGGAAGGCGCACAGACCGGAGAGCGTTCACTTTAGCTCAGGTTCTATCCCCACCCCCAGGCTCCCACCTTACCTATAGCATCCCAGGTGCTATTACTTCAATATATTTTTCAATTGTTATAAAGTGTTCACGCAGTAAATAATTTTTATGATAAAGGTCAGATTCGGCTATAAAATATTTACCTTTCTTACGGCGTCGTATTACCTATTCTAAAAAATCAACAGTCATATTATGACGGGTGCAAATTTCTTGGTCATTTCCATTTCATTCCATTTGTAGAAACAAGAAACCCAACGAGTAGGATCCTATCGCAATTCATGATCGTGAATAATTTAATTCGAACTCATCAAGCAGCCAAAATTCAAATTATTATTATTTTTTAAAATTTATTTTTAACATTTAACAAATACATGCAATAGGGAAAGAAACTCCTCAAATATCTACACATGAATTTGTGAAACTAATTTTTTTAAAAAAATGGGGAACAGATTATTTTACAAAATATCAACACTGTTGATATTTTGTAAAATCCTAGCAGGGGAGAGTTCCGTACAAAATTTATTTTGTCTTTGCAAAAGCAAAACAATATGATTTTTTTTACTTGCCATTTCTATGATATTTTTAAACATACATTCGATTTGCGATAGCTCGAATGTAAAAAGAACGACGGAAAACTTCGACTTATCGAAAGTTCGACTTAACGATAGTTTTGGTTTTTGATATTTTAATATTAAAAACTATCGAATACTTTAATTAATATGTACATATAACAGACAAAATTACAGAACTTAAGTTTTTTAGCACAATACGCACAGTTTAATCAAATGTATTGATAGAAAAAAATCAAAAGCATGCTGGAACCGCTTGAATAGAGCTGATTCTACTTCAGGAAATGTGCACATCTTCATTCGTTTCTAATTCGGATTGCAAGTGAAGGTGAAATAATTATTCTCCCATAGTCTTTTTTTTTTCTTTTTCTTTTTCTTTTTTTCGTTCTTTCGAAATAATTTCGAGTAATTTTGGAAAAAACTTCGAGTTGAAAGAAGTTAACTTCGAGTTATTCAGACTAATTAGAATGGAATTAAAGACTAAGTTGTCAAGACTTAGTAATATATAGAGTTATAGTAATATTCGATTTATCGGACTTCGAAGTATCGCAAATTTACTGTATACTTTTAAGAAAATTAAAATATTTAGCGATGTAAAATCCTGTAAACATTGAATTCGTCATAAAAAACTATTTTCTACACTTTAAGCATGAATGAGAAAGGAGCTTTGAACTAGAAACTTTGCAGGAAATTTGATCGCCAAGTTTGGCGAAAATTAGGATATGAATTTTCTGTTGGAAAAATAAAATACACACACACAGTAGACCGTCAAGTATCCGCAGGAATCTAAGATCTGCTTACAAATTTTTGTAATCTTGTTCTAATAGTATAGCATTAGGAGCAGCTCTAAATATCTAGCATTTCTTAAAATAAAAAAAAGTGTGGGGGGGGGGGGGGGTAATTTTCCGTGATAGGTACGTAGCGGAGCATTTTTTAATCTGGCGATTAGTTTCAATTTTATTTATTGTCGGGGACTATTTCAAGTTACATATGAAGTATTTATTTGGCGATACCATAAACTATTTTGTCTTTTTCAAAGACTTGTAAGCGAAGCGATAAGCCCTAGAAACAAGATCTAAAAGTCCATTAAAATAAAAAATAATCCTCTGAATAATTATGTTTCTCCATTAAGCGTAAAATAATCCATCAAATGATACACAAGCTATAAATGAACATGTAAAATTAAATTGAAAGAAATTGCCTAACCAACTTTAGATCCACCATTTACGCATTAAATAATCAGCTAAATAACTTTACTAATTCGATTCGAATTGGTTTTTACGGTATATTTCTGAGCATCTTGCAAAATATTGATGTTTGTTACATGTTCCATTTATTAATTAAAATAAACAAGCTTTGAAACTTGTCGTTGATTGGTGGATGCAACCGTGGCTTGTGGCGCCTCCTTGCGGTCAGAATGGGCAAATATGAAGTTTTGAAGTTTTTCCATCTAGTGTGGCCATGTTCAAGTGCAGAAATAGTTGCCCCGGTTTAACACAAGAAAGTCAAAAATTGTCAAGGCCTGGTAAGCGGCAGCGCATTCAGTGGGGCCATGATTAGAGATATGGTAATGCCCCCTTCTACTATTGGTACATAAAAAAATCGACTGTCATTGCAAAAGTCCAGCGTAGTGGGACACATCTTCTAATTTAATCTAACCTAACTTTAGTCTACTCGAATATTACACAAATTAATTGTTTCTACAAAAAGAAGTGAAATCCCACCAAAAACATTCTGTAAAAAAACTAGCCAAGTCTCGCTGGAGCTGCTTGTTTATCTCTAAAAAGTAATGAAATCTAGACAAAGTCATGACAAGTCGAAGGTTTCTTACTGCGATTTCTTTATTGTTGTAGTTAATGTTGTGTGACTTGGCCGTTAAAGGGTACACAAGTGTACAAAACCAGGTGCTCCATGACACGATTGCACCAATCTGTCGCCAGAACCGCTCTCATTGACGATGGAAAATTGCCACTTGGAAAACGTGTAAACAAAATTGACTTGTACCCCCTAACGTATAAAGAATGTTTAACGGCCAAGTCACACAATATTAACTAGAACAATAAAGAAATCGCAGTAAGGAACCTTCGATTTGTCATGACTTTGTCTAGATTTCATTACTTTTTAGAGATAAACAAACAGCTCCATCGAGACTTGGCTAGTTTTTTTACAGAATGTTTTTGGTGGGATAACTTTTACAGTGTTTATTTTAGCCTTTCTGTTTGAAAAAAAGAGGAAATTTTTGAACTTCAAGTGCAATTCGATTATATTCAGAAATGCAGTTCTTTAATTGAAAAAAAAAAAAAAAAAAAAGAACGGTGGACTTAGTATATAAGTTAATTATTGAAGTCTTTAAAGAGGACACTGAATACTTATTCAAATACATTAATCCATAAATTGGTTGGTCCCAAGATGTGTAAATTTGAGAAAGTGGACTGTGTAATATACATATGGTGGGGCACCGGAAAAATTTGGTGCTCATAAAGGGGCCACGAGCCTACAGAGGTTAAGAACAACTTATCTAGGCAATGTTTGGAAGTTCCAGTTCTATAATCATGAAACTGTGTTCAATGATGTATTGCTACTGGTGGAGAACTGGGTAAATTTAGCTTCTATTCCCTCATCATACAACTGTTTTGCATGTATTAATGCTATTGGTGATGAACTGGACATTGGACAATGTTTGAAATTTCAATTCTACGTAACTAGGAATTTGTTCCATGGAGAGCCGATGATTCAAACGTATATTCAAATTATCGAGCTACTCACACATATGCAATTTGAGCAGCAAAAAAAATAAATAAATAAATAAAAATAAATAAATAAATAAATAAATAAATAAATAAATAAATAAAAAATAAATAAATAAATAAACAAATAAATAAATAAAACAATTAAGGAACAAATTTGAGTTCTAAATTTTTTTTCTTCTTTTTTGTCTCTTTACATTTTGCCATAGTGAAATTTGCCACCTAGGCGGTGGCACAGGTCGCCTACATTAGTCTCATAGTACACATCAGAGTTTCTTCTTACGATTCATTCCGTGCTCAAGGAATTCAACCTGTAGCGGACCTCGTACGTCGAAAAGGACGGTCAATTGGACGGCGCTCTTTGTAAGAACCTCTGATCTCTCTTGCGCATGCGAGCGTCCGCGCATGCTCCGATCCACGCTGAATGCTCCAAATTGCATCTCTAGATGTCTTGCTACGTTCTCTTTATTGCGGCGTATGCAAATATGTTGACAAATTATGTTGTGACGTTTGGTACCTTTTTCATCTGAACACCCCAAATAGTTTTACGTTCCTTAAATCAGCGTTTCTCAACCTTCCTTGACCCATGAACCGACATGAGCTTTTGGAAAAACGGTGATGTTTTTTTTTTCCTCCTTTTCTTTTGTTTATTTATTTATTTATTTTTTGTTCTCTAAAAAATCTCCTTCGCATTTGCGAACCGTATTTTTTTTTTAAACGAAGTAGCGAAATATTTTGTTTTTTCTTTTTCCCTTTTTTTTTCTTTAAAAAAAAAAAAAAAATCGACCCGAAGACCGTTAAAAATGTGTGAAATTTTTCTTCGAACGACAGAGGTTTTTTCTTCTCTTTTTAGCCTACTTTCCCAGTAAAAGTCGAAGAAGGAAGGAAAAAGCACGAAAGAAGGATTAATGCATCTCAAAAAATCACTAAAAAAAAAAAAAAAGTCAAAAGTAAAAAAAATAGTTAAATAAATATCGAAAAATTAAAAATTGAAAAGTAGGGTTGAAAGTGCGGGAAAATATCTGTCGGTCTGTCTGTCCCCCCCCCCCACCCCCCAAATAACGTATGAGTGAGTAGTCCGATTTGAACAGACTTTTTTTTTTGTCCAAAAGATGTCTGGGAGGACACATCATTCCCATATTTCAGTTTTTGATTTGAACAATTTTTTCGTTCAATTTTGCACGGATAAAAAAAACTTCATATTAGTGCCTACAGGGAAATTCAAGGCAAACATAAATCCGAACTTAGAGGCGAATTTGCTTCAAACAAATGTTGTTGAAAAAAGTTCTTAATGAAAAACATGTGCCGAAAATATTTTTTTGATTTTGAACAATTTTTCGTTTAATTTTGAACAGCTGAAACCCTTCAACATTTAGCGCCTAAGGAGAAACTAAAAACATATTTATTCATTTTTAAATTATTTTTTAGCAGCAGGGAAAAATAAATGATTTCTTATTTTTTATTTTTTATATAATGTATTTATTTTAGTGAGCTTATTATTTTCAATTTTTTTTTGAAAGCGATTAAAGATTTTTTTTTTTTTTTTTTTTGATGCGAAAAATATGCTAACTGCTTTGTTTAAAAGGTGCTACACTTTTATGTGTTCGTTTTTTTCATTTTTTTATGTATCTCTTTCTTTAGGTGAGTGAGACATTTTGTTTCTGGAAATCAGCTCAAAATGTTAAAAAGGTATGTTTGACAAAATATGCAGTGTCAGCTAATTTAGGGAATATTGATTAGATACTAGAAAGTCGATGTTGGTTTACGGGAAAGAAGACTCGTTTAGTTCTAGCAGCTTTTTGTTACAAAATATAATTTAAACGGCAAATTAATAAACAAATATCTAAATATAACATAAATTGGTTTTAAAAAACTGCTACAAAAAATATTTAAATGTTAAGAATAACAAAAGTAACTAATTTAATAATTATACAGAAGTAATAAAAATTGCTGTAAAATCATAGAAAATTACGAAAATTACAAAAAAAAAAAAAAAAAAATCAATTAAACGATGAATAGGATATTATGTATATTAGTATGGCGTTTTCTCTTTTGGGAGTAAAAACATTTTTCAACGTGAAATAGCAAAACTCTCTGCGGCCCGGCCAAATTTTTCTGCGAACCGGTGCCGATCCGCTGGACCACCGGTTGGGCATCGCCGCCTGAAATCATTTTCACAAAGCAAAGTTTCATTCTTCTAATTTTGTTTTCTGCTTAAAACTTTTTTCTACAAAAGTTAAATGCTGAGCACGTTTGTTATGACGTCAAACCTGTGTCAGCACCGAAGAATTTCTAGAATAGTGAGATAACATAAAAACCTTCCTAATGTCATTTCTCTAAAGGATGGTTTAAATGATTATAACGTAACATTGTTGTGACAGGTCACTTTTCTCTTCAATAGTTGTTTTTCTTTAACTTCTCTCCATTCCTTTGTATTCTTGAAAAATGGAGTAAACAAACTTTGATGTCATTTTATTAAGTGAGCGGAAATATTTAATCTTAACTTTTAACAACTTCGAGGAGATTTAGATGGAAGAATGTCGAGTAGGTCAATTTTTTTGACCTGCCTTAACGATTGTAAAAATATTTTCTGGAAAAGGTTAAAACTTGTTGCGGTGGAAAATTTCGCATTTCTAATGTTTGAACAGATGCCAGATTCCAAAATCTTGATTTTCCCTTAAAATGTCACGAAATTAAGAGATATTCTTTATGACTCGTCAGGTTTACCGATCGTATATTCCATAAATATTTATGCATATATCTATATTTGGGAAGAACAAAATTAAATTCATATTGAGATTACATATGGAGAAAAATGCTATAATAAATCCAGTTTAACAGATTCAGATTCTAGAGTCGATTACAAAGTGAGCATTTCGGAAGTTTTTTACTGTCATCTATTTAAATGATTAGTTATTCTGGTGCCATAACAATCCTTATATGTCTAGTTATCCTTACGCTATCAATACACAGGGGAGAAACATGGCTCAAGTTTTGTGAAAGTTTTAACTGCTATTGTAGTGACTTGGACAATGATATGTCTTACATTAATTTTAAAACTAGATGTTTACTTTTCTGAGTTTGATCTGCTTTTTACTTTGATTTGTATTCTTATTTTAGTCTTGCCATTGATTGCAACAGGTTTTTCTTTATTTTGCAGTGTTTGAAAAATCAACCAAATAAAAATGGTATAAAGTAATAATAATATGGTTACCAAAATCAGCATCAGAGGGTGAAGAGTTTTTTTTTTTGGATAAAGGTAACAACAAATAGTTATAAGATTGAATTAAATACTTGCGAAAAGGAATGTGATAAATACTTTGGAAGGAACATTTTTGAGAAATCAATATCATGAACAAATGTTTTCTCAGAGAAAAAGTTGAAACTTACATGATTATGCTTGTTGAAGAAATATTTACGCAGAGAAAAAGTTTAAACTTACATGATCATGCTCGCTGGGGTCAGGTTATACACGCTGTGGATCCAGTACGAGGCAAATTACTCATGCCAAGACAATGAAGCTGAAAAAATATAAAAAGTGAATATGATTCTGAAGTTGTTTCTATACCTTCGGAGTAGACAAAGTAAACTTATAAGTTATCCACTCGTTCCTTCTACAACAAGAAGATGCTTCCGGCAATTCTTACGAAAAAAAGTTCTTAGAAATACACAATAAACTCTCCATAACTTGCCGGGCCTGATTATCACACAGGCCAACTAGGCCTGGGACTGGAGTCCCACCTTCCCAGCAGGATGTCCCAAAGGGGGGGGGGGGGAGGGGAGCGGGCAATCGCCACGAAATGAGGGGGCGCCGCAAGGCTCCCCTCCTTTCATGCAACATAGTAGTTTCCTGCGTATGTTCCGCGGATTACGTGTTAAAAAAGTGAAGTTAATAAGGTGCGGATTATCTGTAACTTTTTTTTCAACACTAACGCACTGAAAATCAATATTTACAGTAGGATTCACCGATAGAGACCGTAATTCTTTGACCGTACGCTGGCTGAATGTTGTTTTTTTTACATTACTTGAATGTCCTTTCGCTGCCTGTATGTTGCTTATTTTGCATTGCTTGAATCTTCCTCTTACAAGATTCAGGCCATGTAAAACAAAAAACAATACAGTGAAGGAGGAATTCTTCATTTGCACAAGATTAGACCGTTTGCTCCTTTGTCTTGACTCTATCTTGTTTTTCTAGTAATTAGCGTACTATAATCATGATTTCAAGAAAAAAATAATTTTTTAGACTATAATTCAGATTAACTTTGATTATACGTTAAATCTAAACTTTTTTTTTACATCGTATCATCCGCGGATTACACACCACCGCGGATTATACGAAGTTTGTTTTCTTCAGGCCGATTTTAGGATCTGCGGCCGCCCTCGGATAATACGCAGGAAAATAAGTAAATGCACAGTCATACAGATACACAATATAGAAGATCACTGCCACGATTCTCAACTTTTTCCTAGTGTACGAAGATATTCCTATCTCCCAGTCTTCAAAACATCGTTTCTTTTGTATCATTGAATCAGATTCAAATTCTGAGAATATAGCTGTTTAGAATCAAACAACAGACCCTTCTCCTTTGTTTAGTTCCCACCAAATTTCATGGAATTCTTCCCCTGCTTGCAGTGACGTAGACAGAAAAAAGTTTTAGAGGGGCACATTAAACAAAAAAAAAGAAAAGAAAATATTTTATTTGATAGGAAAGGGATCCGGTCAAAATTTTAAAACTTTTAGTTTTAAAAACGCAATTTTAGACTTTCTTTGCAGATTTGCAGATGCTACGGCAAAAAAAAAAAAAAAAAAAAAAGGTAAGGGGTCTACCAATGATCGCTTAAAAAAAAGATTGAAATCAATTCCTCCTCTCCCCCCTGCAAGTTTTCGAAATTGAGGTTTCAAAAACGCAATTTTAGACAAACTACTTAAGAAAATTTAAGGGGAAAGAAGATTTAAGGAAAGGAGGATCTGAAGCCCTTCCCTGGAAAATCTTACAAAATTATGGTCCAAAAAACTAAAATGTTTCATATTCAGAGGCTATTCCACTTAGAATTTTTTAAGTGCTGTTTAATAAACCCATTGCTTGTGGTATTAAATAGAGGCGGTATTTAGGTAATAGTTTGCCCGAGTATTTTCTGTCTTACTAAAGTCTTAAAAATACAATTTTAAGGCCATATTTTGTTATATTAGGGACAGTAATTTCTCGAAATTAAAGCTTCAAAAACGCAAATTTAAGCGATTTTCGATGTTGTTTAGCATTTGTGTGGTTTTCCTATGAAACGTAACAAAAATTTGATGCAAAAAATGAAATCTTTATTTTTAACATGTATGAAAGATGGTACTAGTAAAACTAAAAACCTCTTTAAAAGAATCATTGGATAAGTCCTGATCGAAATTTAATTTTAGAGTAATGTATTTCGATAAAAACATTTGCGATTTATAATCACAAAATTATTTATTCGTGTTCTTATTTTGATTAATATGAGTAACTAATTCAGTTTTAATTGTTTTTTATGATGTAGGGTAACATTTTATAAGTTAAATATTTGGATTTTTAACATTTTCATTTTTCGAAAAGTTTTTGGAGTATTAATGTTCCTAAATATTAAGAACATTGTTTTTTTTTTTTAATTTGTACTATTCTTAGTCTTTTGAATGTTTTGTTCATTAAGATTTAAAAAATGCAAGTATGACGCGTTCACACGTATGATTCACTAATGTTATTATTAACTTAATTTTTCTGTGTGTAGGGGGGGGAGGAAACTTTTGCCCCGGGCTCCGCGACGTCATCTCTTCGAACGGTCCTGCTTCCCAGGGGGTCCCAAATTACCAAAAGAAATATGTGTAACATGACAACTATAGAAAAATACATATACTTTTAAAAAAATGCCTTGTTGATTGAAAAAAAAACTTCCTTAAAGAGAATTTTTATTCATTCTGCCTGTAAAAAGTTTACCCTGTCACAATTATGAGGTGCACCGAATGGGATTGATAAATGCACGCACATGATAAATGATTGACGTAGTTCTGTGATAGAAAAGAAGCCCACGAAATGCATTTCCGACGGGCCCCAAACCTCTAAATCAACCGCTGCATTCTGCTAGAGTCTTCAGGGGGCCTCCAAGTTATTGCTGGTCTAGGGCAGTGGCGGATCCAGACCATCCTATTGTAGGGGGGATTGAGTGATACATTATAGGGGGGGATTAGGAGGGGTTACTGAAAAAAAAAGGAGTTGAAGCATGTTTTTTTTTTCTTTCGAATAATGTGTATTGTTCAAAGAGTTTGAATGAAAAGTGTTTCAAGTACCAAGAATAAAAAATTGAAAAAAAAAAAAAAAAAGAAAAGAAAAAAAAAAGAATTTCTACTAATATTCTGGATCCATTATCTTAATAAACTCTTCAACTTTTGATTCGTTTGAGGACTCGTGAAGTATTTTCAATAGCCATTCAGGTCCTCAATTGAAGTTTTTTCCTTATAAAAGGAAGGTTGCAGAAAGAAAGGTACCGAACAATATAATGAAGAGAAAGGTACCGAACATTATGAAATTCTAAAATTGCATTTTAACATAAATTTGAAGATAGTTATGGATTTCTTTGTTGACTGAGTTGTTTAATAGCGCATAAGTAAGAGTGTTTGCAGGCTCTCAACCGATTCTTTTTTTTTCAGAAACGCATTTTTAGACTACTTGGTGGTTAATAAGAGGAAGGGAGGTTTGGAAGTCCCTCTTCGGAAATGTTTTGAAATTTAAGGGTATATTTTCGAAAACAATTGTTTGCAATCTCTTTTCTTTCTTGAAGGGAAAGAATGAGATTCAGGATTTCTCCCTAGTCGCTTTTTGATATTAGGGCTTCAAAAATAACATTTTAGATTAGAACCAGGGGGTTCTGGGGTTTTCCCCCCGGGAAAATTTAATGAAATTGAAGTCCTGAAAACGCAATTGTAGGCCATCTTTGATGACGGAGCAAAAGACATGAGGTTCAGAACTTTTCTCCAGAAACTTTTCGATGTAGGAGTTCTAGAAACGTTGTTTTAGACGATCTTTGAATGATGTTGTTGAAAGATGAGGAAAGAAGGACATGGGGGCTCCGCTCCGGAACATTTTCGAAATTGTAGTCCTGAAAACGCAGTTGTAAGCTATCTTTTAGGACTTAGGGGGGAAGGAACGGGGTGTGAAACTTTCCATCGGAAAATGTTCGAATGGAGCTTTGAAATGCGACGGCTGGTCATCTTCGGCAGCGTGAAGGGAAGTGATGGGTTCAGGAGCTATCCCTCAACTTTTCAATATTGAAGTTTCAAAAACTTAATGTTAGTGAGTCTTTATTGATGTTAGGAGAAGGACTTGAAATCGGGTGCACTCCCCCGGATTTTTTTCGGAATTGACGGCATTTTCGTAAAAGTTTTCGATTACGCGATTTTTTCAAAATTGAAGCTCCAAAAATTCAAAATTTTGACGATCTTCGATGACATTGGAGAAAGGGGGTTGAGGGACTCTCCCCTGGAAAATTTTTAGAATTAAAGTCGTAAAACTACGGTTGTAGCGATTTTTTGTGATGTGTTTTGGGGGGGGGGGGGGAGAGTTTTGGTTACCTTTTCCCTAAAATTCTTCGAATTTAAACTTTGGGGGGGGGGCGATCATCACTGGTCTAGTTCCTCACTTTCAGTTAGCGGGCCCTGATAATTTGAAGTCCCAATTGATCGGCTAAAATCTTCAAACTATTGTTTAGTTTGAGTTATAGGGCGAGAACACACTAGGCTTGACCTACCCCCATCGAGTTTTCAAAAATTGTTACCATAGATGAAGAGTCAAAGTTGTGAATAAAACGTGAAAGAAAGAATTTCTACCTCTTTCACGTCAACTAATCAGGGTTGCTAGGGGTTGAAAGGAGCCTAAAAATAAGTAATTTACCCTCATCGAGTTTCCTAAAATCGCTATCATAAATGAAGAGCAAAAGATGGAAATAAAATGCTTAAGTAAGGTTGTCTACCTTTTTCGGGTTGCTAATCAGGGTTGTCAGGGGATAAAAGGTCTTCAATTAGGGAAATAATTTACCCCTCATCGAGTTTCCGGAAATTGTTGTCATAAATGAAGAGCAAAAGCTGTGAAGAAAACGTTAAAGCCAGGTTGCCTACCTGCTGCATGTGAACTAATCAGGTTTGCCAGGGGCTAAAAGGTGCCCAAAAATGAGTAATTTACCCTCATCGAGTTTCCAAAAATTGCTGTCACAAATGAAGAGTAAAAGCTTTAAAGAAAACGTTAAAATAAGAGTGCTTACCTTTTCTCAGTCCCTAACCAGGGTTGCTACTATGATTAGAAGTTTCCACAGCTTTATAAAGAGTTTAGGATCCAATGAAAACTTCGAGGTAAAGGAATATTCGAGTGATAAGGTTTCGTCATTCAAGTCATTGTGAGTTGTCTGTAATAAGAACTTTCAAATGGAAAATTCAACACAATCATCATAAAACCATTAATTAATTACTCTCAACATTTAAACAATTGTTATCGATTTTAACCAATCAATCATTTATAAAATTTTGTATAGTTTTAAATTATTTTTTTATCCAATAATTAGATTAATTTTTTTTTTAATTTGAATCCTTTACTTCTTTCCAATTCTACTGCTACTTTAATCTAGAAAAGACTTGGAAGATACAGGTAGTTATCAAAATAATGGAAACACCTGTGAATAAAAGGGGCATTTTTGAATGCGCTTCGAAAGTAATAAAGAATAAAACTAGATATCTGGTTTTGTTATAAATAGTAATTTTTATATTCTGGTAGTATATGGTGGTTTAACGGAAGTTTTGAATGTCTCGAAATTTTTTCAAGCGCGTGAAATGTCGGACCTCTCAAATTTTTAAAGAGACCAAATTGTTGGGGCGCGTCAAGCTGGAGTAAGTGTAACTGAAACATCTCAACTTTTTGGCGTTTCTAGAGGTACAGTATCTAAAGTCATGACAGCATACGAACAGCGCGGTAAGACAAGCTCTGCAAAGCAGAATAGTGGGCGGAAAGAGAAGCTCAGTGAAAGAGGTCGACGGGTATTGAAGCAGACTGTTAAGTCCAAAAAGCGATCAATAGCAGTAAAAGTGACCACAGAACTCAATCACCATCTGAATTCACCAGTGTGAGTGATTAGAGTAAGAAGGGCATCTTTATAAACAGAACATTTACGGCAGAATAGTGATTCCCAAAAAATTTTCCAAGTGTTTCCATTATTTTCATAATTACCTGTATATCATTGACATTCAAACAAATGTCGTTTAAATTGTTTAATCATTTGAAATCATGAAATACCTACTTTATTGTAAATTTTTATCGTTATAGTCCACCACTGTTTTAAAACTGATGATATGAAAAAGGTTTGCGCGTAGTTGGAACTCAAAGGTTGGACGATATTTGAAACTTTGATTGCAAATAAAAAATAGTTGTTCCACATGAACTCTATCAAAGTCTGATAACTAAACGTACAATTGCATGTCTTTTTTTTATACGCTAAAAAATAGTTTTGGCAACACGATTTTGATAGAGGTATTTGACAAAATCCTTCATTGAAACACGCAAAGTTTCTTAAATTGGTTAAAATATGAAGTAATATCTGGAACACAAATAGCAATGTTTAAAACTGAATCACAACGTTAGTAGTGTATTAACATCATTAACACGCATTCAATTACATTATGTTTCGGTTAGAGTTGGTCAATTATTGGAATGGAAAATTAATTCGACAAGACATTTCAATACTAATTGATGTTCGAATGATGTTCTTTGAAAAGAAAGCACTTAGAAAGGAAATCTTTCTCCGTGAAAAGATTTAAATTTCAATAGGAAAGCTAATTAACCGACCTTGAAGTGTCATTGATATCACTCTGCTCTTATTTATATATTTCATCCTTTTTCTTTAAAAAGACTGAACTTATCTTTTAAAACTCGACTCGCGCCTGGAGAAATGATTTAGTTTCTTCTTAAAAAAATAGTGCAACAAATAATAATAATAGTAATAACAACTTAAGATGTGGGCTGTTTGAATTCAGCTTATATTGTATCTGTTTATTTACATAAAAACAAAGAGAGAGAGAGAGAAACAATAATAATAATATAAAACCAATAAAATAAAAAAACAACAACAAGAAATTTTAAAAATATTAAAAATTAAAACTAGAAATAAATAAAATTAAATCGAATAAATAAAAATAAACCCCATTTTTTGAACTACATTTTCATAATTTTGTCTAAAATTGCAAACGAAAAAAGCTTTATTATTCTTATCAAATATTACTTTTAGAATTTAAAAAAAAGAAATCATGATAAAATTTCTGGCATAAGCACGTTTGATTTTAAAAATTAATTCAGAAACATTTCACGTTACCTAATTATAGATATTACTGATAAAATATATGACAGATGTTACTGCTTTATTGAATATGAAAAAAACAAACTTATGGCTAAACTTGGTTAAATTTTGTATTTTCGTAAACTAGATGTTAAATGAGACTAATTTTTATAAATAGTCGTTTGGATTTCCAACAGGAACTTTTTTTCTAGTATCTAGTGCTTTTTACCATTTTAGATATATTTAAAGAAACGCGTTTTGGATTCCATATTAACAATAGGGAAACATTGGAATTTTTGGGACGCTTTTTTCGTGTTTTATTTACTGCAGAAAGCAAACAGGCAAGTTTTTACAATAAAGCTAAAGTACAACAGATGACGAAAATAAATAAAATGAAAAATTTGCAGTAACTGAGCTTTTCTTTCCCAAGGCAAAGATTTTCTTGCAATACTCCGAGGCAAAATTGTAAAAAAAAAAACGTAGTTAATGCTTTAAAAAAATATAGATAGTTTTATTGGAGTGGCCGCCGCTCATTTGAATCATGTTTGTTTCAAGCAATTTTGATTCAATAAAGTGACTGAGTCAATAAAACAAAAATGTGTAACTTTTTTTCAATGTGCAATTCTACATAAAATTTAAGAAAACTTTATTTTAGTCAAACAAGATAAAGTGTTATTAAAGGATTGTCGTATAAAAATATTGATTTCTTGAATATTTAAAGAATTTTATCCTAAAGCAGTATCAAAAAGCAATTAAAAATTCAAATTTAACTTTATCATCTTCTAAAACAGTATCTGCTTTTGATTGCTAAAAATAGATAGCAATTAATTTGGGAATTCTTTGTTCATCGTCACAAAACTACGTGTAGGTCACAGAATGGGGTCGTTTCCTGAAAGAGCATGCTTAAAAACATAGGATCTGACCATTTTTAAAATAATTTGTTTAAGTTTAATATTTTTAAAAAAATACTTAAATCGGTGCGCTTTCATAGTTTATGTCTTCTGCCGATGACATCACAAAAGATGAAATGCCATTCAGTGTTGCCATTTACAGAACAAAATATTTAATTCGCATCTTTACTTACTTGTATTGGCAACGATATGGTTGATAGCAAGCGTAGAGCGCAATTTTAATTCGATTCTTGATTATCATAACGTGAAAACGTGATAGAAAGATGCGCCAAAGAGTATCATTTGTGACGTCATAAAGACCACTCCTTGTTTGAAAATTCGGACATTTAAAAAAATTAATTAAAAAATAACTGTTGGGAAAACGAAAGTATTTTCTGGGTCCATGTTACTTTTTTTGCTTATTCTAGCATTTTCAGTGACAAAAAGTACTACTTTTAACTGAAGGAAACAACCCCATTGCCACCTCGTTGTTCTCATGTTCACGCTAACGGTGATAAAGCCTGGAACGCAGAGGTCACGTCGACACCATGTCTCTTTTTATCTGAGTAATTTTGTTTAATTTTCCCGAGAAAACCGTTAGAAGTGTGAAACACTCTGCCTTCCCCTATTTTCACTATTTGCAAAGAGAAAAACTTATTTTACTAAAAAAAGGCAAAGAAAAAGACAACGCTGATGCATCACATGTTTTTGGGAAATGTTTATTCGCATATTTCCCAAAAACATGAACAATGAATTCATTAAAACGGTGTGCTTGATTCAAATATCCGGCAGTTTTTTGATGTTGAAGTTGGATTTCGTTCTGTTTTTGACGATTTGATTCAATAAAGCTACTGATTCAATTAACCTCTGATTCAAATATCGGGCTCTCACTGTATTTTTTTAATTAGAACAACTTTCACAGTTTGTCTCAGAAAATGTGGCGCACTCCATTCTAAAACGGATAAATTGCGAAGTATTTTTCCCCCCTTCTTTCGCTGAATTGTTTTGTAGACACTTAAAACAGCTTCCTTGTGCTAATAAACTCCAGCTTCTTAATTAAAGAGCGAGTTTCGAAATTTAAATAAAATTTATGACAATAATAAAAGATTGGTGTGCGAAAAAAATACCTATCGGATGCAAACATGAGACAGTTTGAAATGTACTCCGGGCTATCAATTACCAGACAAAGACCGATGACAAAAAAACCGATTGAAAATGTGAGAAGTTTCCGCTTGTTTTTGGGTCTTCTGCTTAATTTCTTTCATTGTAAAAAGAAAAGAAAAAGTTCTGAAAATATCAAGATATTCAATGCGTTCTAAAAGGAAGAGTGCTTTTGCTGTTTTGATGTATAATGAACTTCTGAAATGTCACCCAGCGTAATTATAGAAGACATGTATGTACTTTTCAAACTTGTCTTTTGACCTTTCATTCAGTTGATTCTTTAATTTCATGGCAAACAATTATCTATATTATTTATTTATTTATTTGTATCGAGTAAAATGAGTGAATGAAAAAAAACATGTTTTATGTAATGCTGATTAAAATTCCCGAGTGTTAAGACTGATGATCATAATTATTAAAATGCAGTAGTTTTGTGATGTAATTGGCGGAGGATTATTTATTGTTTCACTAGCTGCGTCGCCTGGCTTCGCACGGTCTACCTTGCAAATGAAAGTTACGTCTAGTGAACGCGTGCAACAATCATTCTTATTCGTTCGAATTATTATACGTGAAATTGTTCAGCTTTTTTATTGGCAGATAAAGGTCGGGAAATGTCCCTGGTTGCCTTGTGGCGATTAGAGGCAACTTTATTAGTATCCACTCTTTTTTTTTTTTTTTTGTAGATGATGCTTTTTTTTTTTTTTTTTTTTGTAGATGATTTTTTTTTTTTTTTGAAAATCAGAAAGAAAGTAACTAAACAAAAAATTAACTTTTAGATTGCTACTAAAACACACAAAAAATACCAGTTTAAACAAAGGTTAATATAAAACTAATTAATCGCACTTAAATAAATTGATAACACTGGCAGGGAACATGAACTGGTGCAATATGGCAGTTTTACATTAAGATTGAGGATGCTGACACACGTTTACAGCTCAGTCACATAGTCACAAGCCTGTTTTGAAAACATAAAAAATTTAAAAACAAAAATCCACCTTACATTATTTAACACACACATTTTGCTCATGTAAATATTTTTTTTCTACAGGAAATAATAATTGTGACAGTAGAGGGTTAAGTATCCTTTTTTTTTTCGCTCCAAGTATGATAAGCTTTATCATTACACGTTTATCTTTGTTAGAAAACTAAGCGTGTGAGAGTACATGTTGTAACGCATAAAATAATAAAATAAATTGTTTAAGCTATATTTTTATGCAAAATAAAGCTTTGTCTCTAATAAAGTTACTTTTAAACAAATGAAACAATATGTTTCCTGAAAAACTCTTTATATAATTAATGTCTTATGAAAAATGTGCAGTAGAAATTTTCCAAAGGATTTTTTCAATTGAATAATATTTTGTGTACGACTTCATTTTGTTTGCATTTTTAAACCAGGAGCTGTCAATTAAATATATAATGTCACTTTTCTTTTCAACATTTTTGACCACCTTATTTTGTCACAAAATGTCACACTAAACCATAACTTGATTTAAACATGAATTCAGAGTTTTAGCAATCTCTTAAACTGAAGATTTAAAAATTTTTTATTGGCTATTAAAACAATAGTTACAATAGTAATTATTTAAAGAGCGATTACAATAGTAATTATTCAAAGAGTGATTAAAATAGTAATTATTTAAAAACAATTACAATAGTAATTATTTAAAAACAGTTACAATAGTAATTATTTAAAAAAGAATTACAATAGTAATTATTTAAAAGATAATTACAATAGTAATTATTTTTAAAAAATACTATTGAAAAATACTTGGCTTTGCATGCGTACAGTATTCAAAAAAAAAAAAAAAAAGAGGTTTAAAAAAAACATCTTTTCTACTGCAACATTTCTATTCAAAAATGCCGTTTTAGTCGAATTAAAATACTTTTTCATCTGGAAGCACCATGCTTCTATTTTGGTCTGGAGGAAGCAGTAATAACATAGTCAAAAGAGTATCAAATTATGAATGAAAAACGGTTTTGAAAATTCATGAATTGAACTTTTTTTCATACTAACCATCTCAAGTATGCCTCTCATACAAAGCGAAACTGATTTTCTCTAAGGGATAGCTTGCATATTATCGTGCAACATGTAATTTCACCAAAGAAACGATAAATCATTAGAAGTGGTGGGGATTTCTTTCTCCAACTAAAAAAAAAGTTAGCAATTTAAAATTCTTTTATGTAAGAATCGACGACCCTTCAGAAAATCCTGTTTTAAGCATGATTGATAAGATTACTTTAAAACGCAGTTTCACTTTCCATTTTCCTATGCAAAACGATGGACTGGAGATGAAGAAGATGCTCGAGAAGAAGGAAAAGTAGAAAAAATTCTCTAGATGCAGCCCCGACGCAAGGTTAAAATATTTATCCCTCTTTTTTTTTTCTTGTTCTTGCCGAATGACCTTGAGTACGATCATCGCCAGAAGCTATAAGAGTGGCTGGATAAGCGAGCGCAGTAAAATGCAACAGGTAGAAAAGATCCTCAACTGGTCCATCGTTCTCACACCGGTGGACCTGGCTTAACCCTTTGCTCTGTTCCTTTCAGGAGCTGATTACTTCTCTTTCGTCCTGTCCCCATTCCATCCCTTTCACTATTTCAAGTTCGGACTGTTGCTTTTCAAGAGCGAAGATTGACGGCTGACATCTGCCGCGCGTATTTATTTGGGTTGTTCAAGAGAAAGTGAATTGATTGGAGAGTACATCGAACTTTTATGCTCTTTCCATTGGCAAAAGGAACGAGATATTATTGAAGAATCTCGTTATCGATTGGAAGTCGTGTTTATTTTTTTACCGAAGTGATTGGTGATTGCATATTAGTGGAATCTTCGAAAAATTTGCGGGTGCCATCTTTGCCAACGATTTGCTTGAATCCCTTCTTTTGCCATCCATAAAGAAACCCAAATTCTGTAAGTTCATCAAATTATTTGTTTTGATATACTGGAACAATTCTTGAACGAAATATTAATAGTTTTCTTTAGGAAAACGAAGTTTACTAGTTGGATATTAAAAAAGTTTTTGACTGTTGGGTAAATTGAAGAAAGTGATCTTCGAAGTTTTATATCAAAACTTGATGGTACAGGAAGAAAAATTACCATTTTCTGAGTTTATCTTCCCATCTAGGTAAGAATAAATTGCCATAAACTAATAATTTGAGTGCTCAGACATTTTTTCCCCATCAACAATATCATAACCAAAATCGTGCCATCATAATCCATTCATAATGGCCAACTGGAGCATACAGTTCATTTTTATTTTATCTTGTCTTTGTACTTTTCATTGCCAAACCCCTGGTGCTAAACCTCATCTGCCTTCGGACCAAACAGCAACAACAGAAAGCAATGAAGTCAAGAAAGTTCATGTGCGACAGGCTTGGATACAAATGGATAAAGACTTGAAATCTGGCGTGGGGAAGATAATACGCAGAGCCATGCCATACTTAATGAAAGAAATTTACAAAAAGGATGTAACTGCCAGTTGCCTTGGAGCCCTGATGCAGCTATCTACAGCGTTGAGGCAGTCAAAACTATGGGCTTATAAAAGTAAGCAATTTCCTTGCAATTTGCTCAAAATATTAGATTGATGAATAGAATTTTTCTGTGTTTACGTCATTTTCATTTTATTTCTTTCACCATTTAAATGCGATGTTTGTTTTGCGAAATTAGAATTTTTGCGAAAATTACACATTGATGAATTGAAAACTATTAAGCATAACTATTCTGCCAGGAAAGCGCAGTATCAGCAATTTTTTAAAGCTTTTCTTTCTTTCTTTCTTTCTTTCTTTTTTTTTTTTTTTTGATATTTTTGTTATCTGTTGTTCTTTAGCTTTATTGTACAAGCTTGCTTACTGCTTTCCAATGAAAATAAAGAACGAAAAAAAAAAAAAAACTTCAAATTCTGACTCAAAATATGTTTTTTCAAATATCGAAGGAACTCATTTCTGCAGATACTGCTCTTTACCTTCCCACGGCAGTATTAACCTTATGGTTGAAAAAAAAAGCAATGCAATAAAGTATTTTAGACATTTGAAGATATTGCTTTTTGAGCCACGTTACGTGAGAGGTCATTTTTTGTGATTACTAATTTTTGTTGATGATCTGACTTTTGTGCATGTAAGTTTCGTGGAGAGTCCGTCTTTCAGACAAATATTTTTGCAATATCAAATTTTGAAAAGGGTTAGTTTTGGCAATTTGTTTTTATATGCTCATTGCTCTTCAATTGAATCAAAAAACTGCCATGTAAATATCTAATATTTTTCTGGTTTCGCTGAAAGTTAAGGCGAAAAAAAAATTACATTATGATTATTTATATATTATTATTAATATTATTTATATATTATTATTAATATTATTTATATATTATTATTATCATTATTTATGTATTATTCCTTATATATCATTATTTATATATTAGTATTATTATTTATATATTATTACTATTATTTACTTATTATTACTATTATATCCTTCTAATTTAAATTTATAAATGTAGAAATAGTTGAACGAAATTGAATAATTCATGATTTTTTTTAATCAATTGTTTTCAAGCAAATAGTTTACTAAGACTAGTTATTCTCTAAGTTTTTTTTTTTTTTTGAGAACATCACAATGTTTTTTTCTTTCGTATTATTTCCCACTAAAATTCTTTTTTTTTCTTTCATCTGTTTAAACCAATCAAAACAAGAGTAATTATGGATTTATATATTATTATTATTCATATGTTATTATTATTTATATATTATTACTATTATATCCTTCTACTTTAAATTTATAAATGTAGAAGTAGTGGAACGAAATTGAATAATTCATAAAAAAAATTTTTGTCAATTGTTTTTGATTAAATAGTTTACTAAAATTAATTATTCTCCAAGTTTTTTTTTTTTTTTTTTGAGAAAATCACAATATTTTTTCTGTCCCACTAAATTTTTTTTTTCCATCTGTTTAAACCAATCAAAACAAGAGTTATTATGGATGCTAATAAATAGCGTTATTGTTATAAATAGAAAACTTTCGAAATATTTTAAACGAGAATATCAGTAAAATAAATTTAAAGCATTTCTGGCTAAGAAATATTTATTTTATTTCAATGAGCAGTTTAAAAGTTTGTATGAAAAGCTGTAACACGAAAGAACGCGTGTCCGAAACATTGATGTAAAACAATATCCACAAGTTTGACCCAAAAAGAAAAATAAATTCTATTCAAATAAATGACGAAAGTGTAGAAAAGTGGTGTAGGACAAAGGTATTGTTTTCGCTGAGTCGTGAACGCTATTAGGAAGACGACGGTGACAATACAATGATAAAAAAAAAAAAAAAAAAAAAAACAGAAGCATGTAAGAAAACTTTGAAGTTTAGTGTATTTACTGCTGTTCCACACTTTCACGCATTTTTGCTTTTTCTTTACACTTATTATTCAAGAAAAAAAACAAAAAAAAAAAACTAACATTTATGCTGATTCAGGCTATGCCAACAAGTGGCCGTCTTAGGTAATCTGTTCTGCTCTTAACCAATAGAATTAGTTCAAGGCAGTATGACGAAGTGCATATATAGATATTAGAAAGTAATATTTTGGTGCAGTAATTAAGATTCCAATTGTATATATTTCGTTATGTCGGTATTTTATTTGTTTATTTTTTATGGCGTAAAGTTTTTGTAGCTAAATTAGTATTTTGTTGCGGAATATGCTTTGAGAAAGAATTGTGAATGAATGCGATAAAAATTATGTTTTATCACACAGAGTTTATATGATTTGTCTTTTTACATAAAAAAGTAAATTTGAATGCGTTTAGATTTTAGTGAGGAAAACTGAATGTAACAGATGAACAGACAATCATAACTACTTAAGTAACTGCTTAATTTAGTTGAAGTGACAGGTTTTGCTTTGATTTGATGTAAATAAAACTAACGCTTCCCTTTTGCTTTTGATTTGACAGAAATGAAATTAATGCTTCTCTTTGCTTTTGATTTGACTGGAATGAAATTAATGCTTCTCTTTGCTTTTGATTTGACTGGAATGAAATTAATGCTTCTCTTTGCTTTTGATTTGACAGAAATGAAACTAGTGCTTCCCTTTTGCTTTCGATTTGATACGAATGGAATTCTTTTCTGTCAAATCAAAAGCAAAGGAAGCAACTGCTTCCCTTTGCTTTGACAGAAATGTACATAAAGCTTCCCTTTTGCTTTTGATTTGACTGAAATAAAACTAATGCTTCCCTTTTGCTTTTAACTTGTCTAAAATGAAACTAACGATTCTCTTTGCTTTTGATTTTACAGAAATGAAACTAATGGCTTCCCTTTTGCTTCTAATTTGGCAGGAATGAAACTAATGCTTCCATTTTCTTTTTGATTAACATGAAACTTAAGTAAACTGACATTGATGTTTTTTTATTTCAACACAACGAACTCTTTACTTCTCTTGAAACATATGTCTTTTAACTGATACTAATATATTTCCATTTTCTGATTGATTTGGAAAAAAAAAAAGAAAATAAAAAGAAAAAAGATGAATGCTTTTTTAAACGTAAAATCCGTGCCTATTTTTTTAAAAACAATAGTGTGGCTGACTCCCTACCTCGCTACTGATATAATTTATGGAACTGAAACTTCGAAGAATAATACCGCTTTTCCTAATAAATTAACTAAACTGTAGCTTTGTAAAAATAATGAATAGTAATTGCAGTAGACATTGCTTTAAAAATAATTTTTCTACACTTAGGCACTTACATATTGTTGAATTCAGTTCTGAAATACTAAGCTTTCAAAACTTATAGTCCTTAAAAAACTGTGATGAAACTTTTAAATCCAAATACTGATATAACCACTAGCAACAAATAAACAAATAAATAAAGAGATGATTAAAATTTAATCACAACTGTTCATGTAATCTGCGTATTGAGAACAGGCCCGTCGTAAGAACCATTTTGCTACATCTTGTTAAAAATACTCAACTCTCGATAACTCGAAGTCCCAAGGGACCGGCTAAAACGGTCGAATTATTAGTAGTTCGAGTTAAGGGAAGATTCCACAAGTCTCAAGAGTTTGGGACCCGATGAAAACTTCAAGATAAAGGAATGTTCGAGTTATAAGATTCAAGTTATCGAGATTCGACTGCACGCTCATTTTTAAATTATTTAGTAAGTTTCCTGACTTAAATCATTCGTTTAAGAAACTTTCAGTTTTGAATGACGCTTTCAACTAATAATGCAATTATAAGTTGAAAACGTAATATTTTTAACCTACTGTTTTGGAATTACAAGCTAAAATTGAAAGAAAAGTTACTGAAATCTTGGTTAAGAAATAAAAATGATTCGGAGCTAAAATATATCATGAGACTGAACCAAAGGAAATAAAGTGAAATAAAATTTAAAATTGTTAAAACAGACTAATAATTTAAAAATTTTGGTCTTCAAAACGCAAATGAAAAGTATCAATGTTTTTGCTTATTTAAAAAATCATATTCGAAACATTCATTGCATAAACAAATAGCCACAGATGATTCTTTAACATATTCCATTAAAACACGTCGCATGTAGAGCCTGATTTAACGTAGGCTTATGAAGCCTGCCTCAGGCTTAGGGATGCATGTAAGCAACCTTTACTTTGCTAGAGCCCATTTAAAAATTTAGAAACTGCTGATTTGCTTTCACTTCAAAACGTTGTCCATCTCCTTAACAGCTTCTTTGCATGTATTTATTGTTTCATTTCGGAACAAGATCTTCTAGTTTTATTCGAAGGGGGAAGGGGGTTGAAAACATTCAAACGAACACTGAGAACGTCTGAGGGATGCATTTTTTTACATGTGTTGGGTGAAGGGGAAAAGAAAAAAAAAATGACCGTCGCATTTACTTCGGCTTGCCAATCATTCGTATATTCTAATGATTCTTGTTACAATAGTTTATTTTTATGAGGAGAGGCTGCTTTAAGAGCATCAGCAAATCTAAAAGCTTCAATTTAATGCATAAGACGTATCTATTAACTGAGAAAAAAATGTGATGCACTGCATTACCCTTGCAAAGTATTTGATGTATTTTTTTAACTCAAAATAATAGATGCGTGTACTCATGCATGCACATTCGAATATATGCACCTGTTAAATGAATATTTTTTGACACCTTAAAAATACATTATATAAGAGTTTGGTACTTCCAAATTCAAAGAATTTGGATGTTTCTGTTATCGGAATTAAAAATCGTAAGATACTGTATTGTTGTACTGTATTGTTTTGTAAGAAATGGTGTTCGCTACTACTACAATAAATATAAATGCTGCAGATAAAGCACTGAGGTTGTACAATTCTTCAACAATAATAATTTCATTTTTCAGCAAAAAGAAAATGTGTAAGGAGAAGCAATTTAAAAATTTCGTAGAGGGTTTGAACGCTAAAATCCCACCCCTTAAATACGGCTCTGATCCCTCGTACTGCAGTTGATAGCCATGCATATGCAATGAGAAAAAATGTGTGATTGTACCTCTACAGCCCCTTATTCGATTGTACAATTCAAGGGAAGCCCCAGCAAAAGTGTCGGGCCTACAGTCGCAAAATTTCTAAATCGGACTCTGGTCACGTAACTTAAAATTTTAAATTAAGAAACTCCAAAGCAAATTCAATACCTTCATGCAAATGAAAAGAAACAAAGCGTGTATTTAAGTGAAATTGTCTTCACGGAATGGCAGCGATAATTTTATTTTAAAACGCAATTCACTTGACCTGTTCGATAAAGAGTGAAGGGGCAAGAATAACGAGGTAAGAAGGAATAAATTGTCTTCTAATTTCAGGTCAAGATCGGTATAGGTAAATGTGAGTCAAGATCACGCGGAAATTGAATCTCGAGTCCTACAACTTCGTTTCGACCAGACGGAATCTTCATTGTTTGTTTTCTCAGATTAACTACGGAAATTTCGAGGAAGGGAATGTTTTTTGGACTTCATCACGCGATACTGGACGACTTAATTCAGCAGGAGACATACAACTCGGCCCTGAATTCAGAAGAGTTGGAGATTTATTGCAATTTAGGATTGTCTTGAGACGACGGGGAAATGGATGAAAAAATATGCGAATTCAAGGGAAATGTAAAATGTGAAGGAAGTTGGGTTCAGTCTTCGTGAACGGAGATTCTGTTGGGACTCTTTCAGAGGAAGAATAACTTCTTCAAATTAAAATTGCAAATAGTTCTGAATTTGCCTCGATAACATTTTTTCAAAACAGAAATCGGAAAAAGAAGTTTTTGGTGATTTATTATTATTATTTTTTTTAAATTTGCAATGTTAAAAATCAAAGTACAAGTAAATGCTCCGATAGAACTCAAAAATGAACAAAATGTGATCTAGGCCGTTGCCAAAGACATTTTCTGGCACGCCAGTACCGGGGCGGTTGGTGATTTAAATCAGTTTATTGTTTTTATTGTTCCATATTTCATAATACATGCAGTCATAACTGCTGTATAATGTGGGTTAACAAAATTATTACGATTCGCAACTCAAAAAAACTGTAACTGGCGCTGCAGTCTCTGGTTAATGGCTGCCGAAAGAGGTAAAACTAAGACCGATCCGCTTACGTCAGATATTATCTGTCCAATGAGACATCTGCCTTGTTCGCTCAAAGCTGAAATGTTTTATCGCTTACGCTAGTTTCTTAAATCACCACAAGGTAGCGTATTCAAGCTCTAGGACTGCGAATTACATGCTCCTATCGAAAACTTAGGTAGTCGCAGAGGCTCACGTGACACACTAGTGCAATCAAAATGTATTGTATGTTGGTTCAGCTTGTACGAAAAATACGCATAACGTTATAGTAAAAAACTTGATATCAGTGCACGTGAAAACGAAAATATAAGGGCAATGCATAAAATGTAATAACATAAAGTAAAATACTATAACAACAAATGAAACTTAATAACAATGCATTAATATTAATAACAAAGCATAACACTTAATAACAATGAACAAACTAATATAACGACAAATAAAATCCAATAGCAAAGGATAAAAATTATGATTCAAAAAAAAAAAAAAAAAAAATTAAAAAAAAAAACCCCTATATTGCAGAAAAAATACGTATATTTTTTTAGAAACATAACATCTTAATATATAAAAATCAATGTCCTGAGATAACATATATATATATATATATATATCAACGCACAGCCAATACCACTGAAGCCTCAGACTTGAAATTTGGCAGGCATGTCCACATGATTACGAAAGTATCCACTAAGAAAGGATTTTTCGAAATATCAATTAGTTCAAGAGAAATTAATTAAAACCCCTTAATTTCTTTGAAATAAAAACCTATCATTGAAATTAAAATCCCTTATTTTCTCAGAGGCTTTCCTCCATTCAAATCATTATTCAGTACTTCATCTCAACTTTTGGTCGATAGCGAATTTTAAATTTGTTATTGTATTTGTTTCTCACGTGATTCTTCGAGGCTTTTCTCAAGTCAAATAATAATCTTTCTGTCTTTTGCTTTCATTTTTTCAAAACTAGAAACGAAGTTTTTAAGAACATCATCACAGGTGGACTATCCTTTTGAATTTAAAAGAGTGCAGTTTCCTGTAAAAGTTTGCTTTGCAATAACCGTTAATAAGTCACAAGGACAGACATTAAAAGTAGCAGAGATCAATTTAAGAGAAGACTTTTTTTCACACGGCCAATTTTATGTAGCTTGCTCCAAAGTCAGTTCATCAAGCAGCTTAATAATTTTAGCACCAGAAAAAAATATAGAATAAAAATGTTGTATACAAAGAAGTTCTTGCTTAAACATAGGTATAACAATAAAATGTGGATGGCCTGTGTTTGCAAAGATAATCAATACTTTAAAAGGATCGTTAATAACAGTTAAAGATCGGTTAAGGACAAGGGCATATATGTAAGGAGTCCAGGGGCCCCGGGATCCTCACAAAATTAGAAAAAAATATATAGGTAATAAGTAATTATTATAGGGGATTTTCGAAACTAGGTGTACCAAGCACAGTTAACCCCTGCTAATTCCATTACCCGAGCAATACCGGGTACGGTAATGCTAGTAATCTATATTAACGTGAGCGAAGCCGCGGGTAAAAGCTAGTTAATTATAAGAATAATGCTGAATAAAGTATTTTAAATCTTATTTACTTGCTTCAGCAATTTTTAAAAAATGATGGTTAACTTTTTTCTTTTTTTGGCGGAGTTTTTCGAGCAGATTTCAGCTTCTTACATTGTACAAGTCATTCTTCAAAAAGTGTAACCTTTCTGTCACACGCCTTTTACAGAAAAAACTTTAAGAAACAATTCAATTAACAATGCTTTTTAATTTTATAAAAAAATATATCTATTTAAACCTGCCAACACTTTTTTAATAATAATTTTTATTTTAGTACATTTTTGATTCACAACATGGGATGTCACACCTCCGTGGCATGTCACACACCTTGTGTGACTGTTTATGTTGCTTAATAACTAGTTTAATTAAAAGTATATACTTATTTATTTATTATTCCACTCACAAGTGTCTTAAATACTAATTGTCTAAGTATATTTAATTTTTTAGTATTGTGTTTTAGTTCGTTTCAGAAGGACAAGGAGCCATGTCACACAATAAATTCTCACCTCCGTTACCTAAACAGGAAATGCCATTCCTCATTACCACGTGGCAGTAATGACATCAAATTTTATTTTCCATGATGCAAGGAGAACCCCCCTTGTTTATTTTCAGCCATAGTTGAAGTTGTGATATTTTTGTCGAAAAACAAGAAGAGAGATTTTGCTTTAAAAACTTAGTGTGGTTACTCTGACTTCTCACCTCCGTGAACTTAGAATTTCAGGGATGTAAATTAATGTAAAAAAAGAAGCGAGCATGTTTTCATATGCTTAACATGTGCAGATTGTAGCAACGAAGAAAAACAAATTTCCATGAAAAATGTATCTATTAGGCCTATATTAATGGAAAGATCCTCACCTCCGTGACAAACCTTATTAATGTCTATATTTCTGAGGTGAAAATAACTGATGAAGGGGAAATACATCAACAATAGGCATTCTACCAAAATTAAAAATTGCCAGTATATCCTCAAATTTACTAAATACTATTTTTTAACCTACATTTGAAACTACTAATCAAGCCGTACTTTAATTAAGGGAGCTTAATATTAGATTCCCACTAATCATTAAAATATCTCATTATTTGCACAATTAACAAAATTACTACTTTGATATTAAATTGGCCTCGATTTTTAAACATTAAAACTGTTTTTCTACGTTTTATTTCCGTGCACAAGGCATTATTTTTTTTATTTATAAGTAAAATGGGCCTATATTAATGGAAAACTGGACCTATATTAATGGAACTTAGCTGGGCCATTGTGAATAATTTCTTCTAGTAGGTAGCACTTTCATTTAAGAATGAAAAAAAAAGAAGAAAACAAAAGGATTCGAAATTGAAAAATATTTGCGTTCAAAAGTTACGTTTTCTGGAGAATGACCCGTATTCATTCTAATGATCTTTCGAAAAACAATTTGAGAATCCTTGCACTTCTTACGAAGAGAAAAAGCAGGATAAATAATACAATGAAGATCGTCTTTTAATTACAAAAATTTCCAAGTAATTGCGTTACCTAAATATAGATCCTTGATATTATTTGACATTGAACTTGTCATTTTGAACATAATCGAGAAAATCAGAAAGAACAATTTAGAAAGCGGGAAAAAAATTGGCAGATTAAAATCTGACATTAAAAGGAAACACGAATCTTTTGAATAGCGGAAACAAAAAAATCGTCCCGAATCATTCAATTCATTTGATCTCAAATATTTGTCTCCTCAAGAGAATAAGACCAATTTGATGCATCTTTATATATTAATAGGCAAGCCGTTTTCTTTCGGTACCGATTCCTCCTCTGTTTGTGAACCGATTTCCTTCATTCTTTTTTTGTTTAGTAGCTATTGCCGAGTTTTAGTGTCATCAATAAAAATTTTTGAAATCGAACGCTAATTAACGGAGATATTAATAAAAAAGGCATTTTTGTCTTAAATGTCTCTTTCTACGCGAACGGATGGTCCAATTTTTTCGAATTTGATATGGCTGGAAAGGTTTTTAAAAAATGCTCCTAACGAAGAAAGGGTCAGGGCGCCCAAGGTTCAATAACCTAAATCCACTAGAAAAAAAGTTATAAGCGTTTTTTAGTTAGCGAAACTCAAAAATTTTAATTTTATCTCTTTTCCATTGTTGAAATTCATTGTTGGAAGCGTGAAACATTAAGTTTTAATTAATTTTTTAACCGCTTTTTCTACACGAAAAATGTATTTTAATGCTTCGAGCTTGGTATGGTTGGAAAGCTCGTGAAAAATACTTCAAAAAACGTTTACCCCCCGTTACGGAAAAAAAAAAATCCCGCTACGATGACTAGAAAATAAGCTAGAAGCAATTATAAGTTAGGGAAAATTCATTTTTATTCAATTTTTCACGCGACTTAGTTAGCGTGAAGAAATTTCTCGATAATATTGTCTCGCCATTTTTAGCTTGAGCGTGACGAACTGAAATTCGTGCATTTATTTTTATTCTTGAGGCTTTGCAACATTTTCAAAATTGCTATTTTTGGACTGTTGATACTGTTAAGGATTTTGCAGCTAATGTATTTCGGCGTTGCTCATAGTTTCAGAACTAAACGACTGTTGTCTAAAATTTGGCAATCAAACCAAAATACCAGTTTAAATTAAACGTTCTCTAAACTTTTCTTCAAAAATTTCACTATATTGTTTTTCTTACTTTTACACAGCGAGGTTTTCTCACTTATTTCCACTAACCCTCAAAATAGAGTATTTACGTAGCAAACTTTTATCAATACCTACTCTATGTTAGGTATGTAATTGCTCAAAAATCTTATATCTTTTATTTTAAAAAATGCCTTAATTTATATTTCTATTCTATGAACATTGACTGTCATTACTTCCATTATGCTTCGATGTAGAACATTAACAGGTCGAAGTACGAGACAAAGAAGCAGGAATAATTACTCACGTAATAGTATAAATGATACAGAAAATAATGAAATTAGTTTGCGAGCTACATTTGAATGCGCACTGAACGCCATTCCAAGAACTTTCAATAGTTATGACTGCGGAATGATGGATTTACAATGCAGGTTTTGCAATGCAAAACATTTCGAGTCTGAAGTGACTTTAGGTAATAGGAACGCATTTGCTTCCTGTTGCCATAAGGGTAAAGTGCTATTACCGCCTCTAAGTCAAAACGATTATTTCAAATCATTGTACCACAGATTAACTTCAAGTTAAACTTCAATAAAAACAAAGTCAAAAAATTATTTTAAAAATATTCGTAAATTTAATTCGTTAATTTAGTATGACATCAGTTATGCAGCGCCCTTAACAATAAACGAATCTCAAAGACGACCTCTTTTTAAAAATTGTACTACTATTGCCGGTCCAGTGTTTTCGAATGGACAATTATATGTTGCCACTAGTCGAGTTCGTTTATTTGGTACTTGGAAATTTATATTTCTAATGACGAAGAAGCAACTTACTCAGTAATAGTAGACGTTTTATAAGTAATATTGTTCACACAGAAGTTTTACGTATAAACTGAGTTTTGATACTTCATTTTATACAGGAAGATTTCGAAAATGAGATAATTGGCGGTTTTTATCCATTGGCGTCACATTTTTTGTTTCGAATGCCAGCGCGAAGAATTTATTTCTTTTGCATACGTAAACAAAGAGTAGGGAAATATCTATTTGCATAGTGTTAGCACAAAGCAACATGATATCCAAAATAAAATTATTCAAGCCAAGAATTTGACGACCACACCAATTTCTCAATGGTGTTGTTTTCTTCAGTCAAAAATACTACTTTTAGTCACTGAAATGATAGAATAAGCAAATGAAATAACGTTATTTTATATTATTTTTTTAAATGTTTGATTTTGGAAATAAAGTGTGATCGTCGTTACAAGTACTGTACTTTGGCGCGCTACTCTATATTCGCGCTATATGTTTATGATTTGCTGTCAATTGCGTTTCCAGGTTATGATATTTTTCGCTGTGCGCTAACGGCATCAGTGAATGGCATTTCATCGCTTTTAACATGTGCAAAAGCGTAAAAAATGAATTTCAATCTGTGCACCAATTAAAATAATTTTTAAAAAATATAAC
The DNA here is from genome assembly GCF_026930045.1 of Uloborus diversus. Taxonomy (NCBI): domain Eukaryota; kingdom Metazoa; phylum Arthropoda; class Arachnida; order Araneae; family Uloboridae; genus Uloborus; species Uloborus diversus. The sequence continues at coordinate 92,959,707 of NC_072739.1, read as the reverse complement.
ATTTTTTCAAATTATTTAAAATATAGTTAAAACCTATGTTTTTAAGCATGTTCTTTCAGAAAAAAAATACTTTTAAAATTTCAAAAATTACCCCATTACCGAAATATCCCTTTTCATCCATTTATTTTGAGATTAACAGACAAAAATCAAAACTGAAATAAATTATTACTGTCTGTTATTGCGTGCACATATAAAAATTGCATGTTTCCAGACGTACAGTGAACATGAGTAAGAGTAGAAATAAAAACGTTGGAAATAGTTAAAATCATACAAGTTTTATCAAATATTCATTTATGAATATGGTCGAGTTTCGACCACTGGACGAACACTAGTCATTATAAATGGTGCTTTTTGGATGAAATACGATTAGCTTTTGTGGAAGGTTTTGAAGAATGGGGTCGTTTCCAAAATTTCAAAAGTATTTTTTTCTGAAAGAGCATGCTTAAAAAAAAAAGATCATTATATATAAAATATATAATGATCTGACCATTTTTTAAATAATTTGTTTAAGTTTAATATTTTTAAAAAATTACTTAAATCGGTGCGCTTTCATTGTTTAGGCTTCTGTCGTGTGACGCCGCAAATGATGAAATGCCATTTAGTGTTGCCACTCACGGAGCAAAATATTTAATTCGCATCTTTACTGACGTGTATTGGCAACGATATGGTTGATAGCAAGCGTAGAGCGTAATTTTAATTCACTTCTTGATTATCATAACGTGGAAACGCGGTACAAAGATGCGCCAAAAAACATCATTTGTGACGTCAACAAGACCACGCCTTGCTTGAAAAATTGGACAGTTTAAAAAATTTATTAAAAAATAACTGTTGGGAAAATGAAAGTATTTTCTAAGTCCATGTTATTTTTTTTTACTCATTCTATCAATTTCAGTGACTAAAAGTAGTACTTTTGCCTGAAGGAAACAACCTCATAATGAAGTATCAAATAATTAATGATAGCACATTCCCAATAATATATTTTTCTTCAAGAGGTAACACAATTTGTATTAGTTATTGCTTTAACTGTATTTTTAACGCATCATTCTAAATGGTGCTTTTTGAATGAAACACGATTAGTTTTTGCAGTAGATTAAGAATAATGGAGTGTCAAATAATGGGGTCGTTTCCAAAATTTTAAAAGTATTTTTTTCTGAGAGCATGCTTAAAAACATAGGATCTGACCATTTTTTAAATAATTTATTTAAGTTTAATATTAAAAAAAAAATACTTAAAGTGGTGCGCTTTCATTGTTTACCCTTCTGTCGTGTGACGTCACGAATGATGAAATGCCATTCAATGTTGCCATTCACAGAGCAAAATATTTAATTCGCATCTTTACTCATGTATATTGGTAACGATATGGTTGATAGCAAGCGTAGAGCGCAATTTTTCATTCGCTTCTTGATTATCATAACGTGGAAACGCTATAGAAAGATGCGCCAAATTGCATCATTTCTGACGGCATAAAGACCACTTCTTGTTTTCGAAATCGGACATTAAAAAAAATTTAATTAAAAAAAATCAGTTGGGAAAATGAAAGTATTTTCTGGGTCCATGTTATTTTTTTACTCATTCTATCAATTTCAGCGACTTAAAGTAGTACTTTTGACTGAAGGAAACAACCCCATTAGTAAAAGCTTCTTCTCAATAATAAATATATTTTTAAGAGGCAGAACAATTTGCATTAGCTATTGTTTTACCTATGTTTTTACTGCATCACTCTAAATGGTGCTTTTTGAATGAAATACGATTAGTTTTTGTAGCAGATCAGAAAGAATAATGGAGCATCACTCAATTAATGATTTTTGATTCCCAATAATATACTTTTCTTTAAGAGGTAAAAAAAAATTGTATTAGTAATTGCTTTAACTATGTTTTTAATGTATCATTCTAAATGGTGCTTTTTGAATGAATTACGATTAGTTTTACAATGGATTAAGAATCATGGAGTGTCAAACAACTAATGATAGCTCCTTCTCAATAATGTATATTTTCTAAGAGGCAGCACACAATTTGCCTTAGGAAATATTTTAACTATGTTTTTAATGCATCATTCTAAACGGCCTTTTTTTGAATGAAATACGATTAATTTTTACAGTAGATTAAGAACGATGGAGTATCAAACAGTTAATGGTAGCTCCGTCTAAATAATATATATATTTTAAGGAGGCAGCATAATTTGCATTAGTTATTGTGAAATATATGTTTTTAATCATCATTCTAAATGGTGCTTTTGAATGAGATACGATTAGCTTTTGCAGCAGATTAAAAAGAATAATGGAATATTAAACAATTAATGATAGCTGCTTCCCAATAATGAGGTAACACAATCTGTATTAGTTATTGCTTCAACTGTGTTCTAAAATGTAATGATTGAAACAGCTGACAGGAAAAAAAAATCTTGTAAAATTGTGATTCATTATTCAGTGGCTTAACCCCTACAATTTGGCAACTGTGCTTCCTGCAGGATTTTCTTGTTGACGCAAGAATTGATAACTCCAGTTTAGTTCAGGTTCAATATCTTCTCATAACTTTACAAAACACCCAGCTCAAAAAAATTAAAACGAAATAAAAATTTAAACATTTACCTCCAAAAAACATTAATTTGAATTTTGACGTCTGGAATTCTAATTATGTTTTTCGAAATCACGGATTGTAATAAGACCCTACTCCTTGGATTTCTTGTTTTTACAAATGGACTGAAATGGAAATGGAGAAGAAATTTCCACCCGTCATGTTATGATCGGCGGTTTTCTAGATTAGGTTATACGAGGCATCTCCATAAAAGAAAGAAATGTTTATACGAATGCGGCAATAAAGATCTGATTGTAATGGCGAACTGGCTTCCGTATGCTTGTCATAAAAATTTAATTTACAATGTATATCTTAATGGTATTTTTATTTCTTATCAATCTTAAATGATAGGGATTAACAATCTGGAAATTTTGCATTTAGATGCAGTTTTGCTTTTCAAGTTCATCTAACATATGCCTTCTTTATAAATATTAAAACAATGAGTTAAACAACGATTATCTTTGGATATGATTTTGTAAATAACTATTTTCACGACAAAAAAAAAAAAAAAAAAAAAAATCCTCTGATTTTTTATTTTTTGACTTTTATTTAAAAGTATAAGAATATGTTGACCAAGCTTATACTACATTAGTGATTTTTTAACTTTTTAGTAAAAATTTCTAAACGTTTCCTTTAACCTTTACTTGAAAGACATTTACATTCCCAGCTTGATATTTATTTTTATGAGTTTTCAACTTCTGTGGCAACAGCGGTTGAAGATTCACGTGGAATTCCTTCCAGAATTTTCAACAACCTGTCTGTTTGTTTCCCGCTGACACCACGAGTTTGTTTACCTTCCGAAAACTTTTCTTTCTTTTTCTCCTTTTTATTTCTAAGATTGACTGACTTTTATCACATGCGCCAAGCCGGCTGATTTCGCCTTCGGTATTTTTAAAGCTTTGGGCTGTCAGCATGCTTTCCGGACGCTTCTAGAATTTTGTTTATCGCAATAAAACGTGGCAATTTACATTTATTGTAAAATGCATGACGACAGAGGGAGGTGTTTTGAAGAGTGAAGAGGTTAATTTCCTCTTTAACTGACAATCAGGAATAAATATAATTCATCGTACATTCTGGAACATCAATTCAGAATGTAGATGATTACTTAACAAAATTAAACTTTCTATGGTATCCTTGATGTAAGAACAAGTTTTAAAACTGCATGCATTAGTATGAGGTCAATTCTCCTGTAATGGAAACTTCCAAGTCCTTTGATGTTTCTCCAAAAGTAGTGTTTTCATAATTCTTTTAACAGTTTGTTATTTCGGCCTGTTTATCAAAATTCAATACTTCGTTCTTGTTTCTTTCAAAACATTTCTTCTAAATTCCAGAAGTTTTGTGTCCTTTATAGTTGAAGTAATTTTTCACCTTTGTTTCTTTTCCCCCCACTCTCTTGTATCTTCAAAACTATTGTTTGGCGCAGTATAGCCTATTTAGGCTCTTGCGCCATTAAAATCAATAGAACCAACCAAACAACGAAAAGTATTGTTGAGAAAACTCCCTGTTTCAATTTACATTATTTGATATTTAAAACCAAATTATTACAAATGTGAAAAATGTTGGTGTTGAGAATATCTTATTTTTCTTACCGTCTCCTCTCTGTAAGACAATTTTTCAACTGTAGAAAAATCGCAAAATTAAACGGATAATAAAAAACTTTTTGTTGAACTAATTTATTGAATTGATAATTATTCAGACTTTTATACATCATAAAAATATTTTCAAATGTTGTATTTCACTGAAGAAATGAAGTTTGAGTTTTATCCCTCAGATTTCAGTCATTACCAACCCTTTAGGATTTTAGTGATGAAATGCATCCCTATAAGGTACTTCCCAGCTGCATAATTTTCTTCTGCGCAAGTATAGTTGCTATTGTTTACTCGAGCTTGCATTTTTAAAATTGATAAAATATTTTTTAAATACTCCTTATCGTCCCTTCTTCAAGTACTCATGAAGTTAGAAAGTACTTTGAGGGAGTGAAGGGCAATCAAAGAGTACTGTAGGCAGCTGTGAGCCACTTTGGCCGCGGAATGAGGCCCGGATTCTTGTCTTGATAGTCTGGAGGGCAGTCCTATCGATATAACTGTACAAATATCAAGCAGATACTTCTTATCGGTGCTTAAAATTTCAGCAATTTCACATCCTGTTGTAACGATTCCATTAACGTGATAGGAGTTGATCACAAGGACGGATTCAGAGAGCATTCAAGGAGGGGGCGATTGATTTCAGATTTTTATATTCCCAAACCTTCGCCCAATAACACCATGGAAGAGAGTCTCAAATTAAGAAGTTTTATTTATTTATTTATTTATTTTTTTTTGGAATTTTCATTTCTAAAAAATTCCTGAGAAGTGTACTGAACCCTATCCTTTACCTTAACGTCATCAAAAGTGTCCTAAAATTGGCTTTTTCAGACTTCAATTTAAGAAACATTCCGGGAGAGAGCTATGTCGTCTAAGATTGGTTAAAATTGTTTTAGAACTTCGAAAAACTTCCAGTGGAAAGTTCCGAACCGATCCTTATTTCTAAAGCTAAATTGCGCTTTCAAGACTGCAATTTAAAAAAAATTCCGAGAGCTCCCCGGAAAATCCCTCTGTTTCGTAATACTGTTGAAGACCGTCTAAAACTCGAAGCTTTTGGAACTCCGGTATCAGAAATATGCCGAAGGAGAGTTCCTTCATCTCGGCTCAAGGAGGAGGTATCCGCAAAGATATTCTTTGGCATCCGTCCTTTGGTCGGCCCTTGTATCCGTCCTTGGTTGATTAGAATGACAGCTCAAGTAGGTTTTTATACGCCATCCGCTTGACTTAGATTGGTTCGGAAAGTCCAATAGCTTCTCCGTCTATATAGTTTAGTCAATATTCGTCATATGTTAGATTGAGAGCTCGTTCGTATGAAATGCGTGCACCAGCGCACCAAAGTGTAGCAGTTCCTTTTTAAATTAGTTTTTGTGACCGGCATTGTCACCGTTTTCTTCTGTTTTAACATGCGTTCTGTCGCATCCGCGGCAACTGTTAAGTAAGAATTGTAGTAGCTTTGTTCTGCACCAAAAGATCTATCAGAGAGTTACAGGTTGTTATTTGTTAGCTTTGAACCAAAACAATCTCAGAACTCAGATATTCCAGATAGCTTGTCTAAAATCTTAAATTTAATAACAAAAAATGTCGAATTTATATCACACTAAGCACCTAAAAACTTCATGTTACTCGACAAACTCTACCATTATGTCCGGCAAACCTGGCGAAAACAAGTACTAGGATTAACAATGTGGCAAAAAAAAAAAAAAAAAAAGGTTCTGGATTTTTAGCATCTTTTCACGCTGTTCCCTTTTAAATGATCTTGTTCCAAAAGCAATTTAATATTTTCTTTGTTACCAACATCCGTGTGTTAACCATTAAAATTAAATACATTTGCGTTTGTCAATTACATATATTCAAACAGCTTTCAGTCATTTCATTTTCCGTAGTCTCATGAACAACAAGAAGTTCCGTCTAGAACTAAACGAGCCTGCTTTCCCGTATATCCATAGCTACTTTCTAGTATCTGATCAATATTCTCAAAAATAGCTAAAATTGCAAATTGTTTCAAACATTATTTTTTAATATTTTAAAACTTTCAAAAATAAATAAAAACAATAAAATGTCACCTTAAAAAAATAATTTTCATTGTCAAAAAAAAAAAAAGTTTGCGCATATCTTTATGTAGAAACATAAAGGACTCAGAGTTTATCCGCCGAAAACTGTGTACAGTGAAACCTGTGTAAGTTGACCACTTGCGGTGCACTACTTTAGTTGTCAACTTAAACAGGTTGAAATATATAATTAGATCTAATTCTGTGTCTGAAAATAGCGGTCAACTTAGACAGGTGGTCAACTTACAAGGGTGGTCAACTTTACAGGTTTTACTGTACCATAAAATGGAGCTACTTGGACCCGAAATTTCATATATTTTGCTAGTTTTACTCTGAATTTTTGGTTAAACCCATAACGTGAACTGGTAACCCTGTTTTTACCACTTTTCAGACGTTCTGCTACCACCTTAAGCTTGTTTTAAACAACAATTTTGACTCTTTATATTTTTTTTCTATTTTTAAAAATTGGGTTCAAGTAGCCCCGCGCAGAGGCCACTTGGTCCCACTCAACAACTCCATTAGAAAAAGTTATAAAACATGTGGGTGTATCAAGAAGGAAAAATGATTTTGAAAAAAACTCAAAATGTTCATTCTATTGAGCAAACTATTTATATAAATTGCAAAGTATTTATATAAATTAATATAAAATCAATGTATACATAAAAACATATTTTTAGGCAAACATAATTTCTCAAATAGAAATACAATCTAAATACAGCTAAAAACCAATTGAAATGCTCATTATTTAAACATTAGAAAGAATGAAAATTCATCAATTTAATAGCTTGGGTGGATTTATTTTCTCTGATATTATTTAATACCTGTTCTTCCTCGCTACTAAATACTACAGGGTTCCCAGGCTTGTTTTGTGATCGATATCGTTTCCTTTTTAGAGTTGATATACTACTTAAGTCAAAATGGGCTGATGCCACACTCTAAGGCATTTCACCGTAATTAGTTGAATCTGGACACAATTGTAATTTTTCCTCTTAATATTCCGCATGATTTCCTACTTCAAGGGGTTCTCTTTTACTTTCGGACCCTTCTTATCCCCAGATCTGCAAATAAACGGGTATAAATAGTAACTAACCTCTTTGTTTTAAAAGATTACAAACCTTACTTAATATAATTTAGTGATGAAATGTGGTCTGGAGTTTCTTGAACGCTATGTTCAAGTAGCCCCATTTTAAGGCAACAGTGCACTTTTACTAACTTATATTAATAACTGTTTTAATTATTTAGCTATAACCTTAAAACACTGTTATTTTATTAAGAAATAGAATTCAAACATAAAAATATCTTTACCTTGATGATATCAGATGTTTCCATGAACTTACATGCGAAATTTTGCAGACACTAAAAACAACTGTTTAGACAACTTGCATTCATAACCTCAATAAGAAAGGGCGGGAATAGCAGAAACTTTGTTTCATACTCCAGCCATTACCTAGTACTGCTACCTGTCGTGGAGAAAGTTTTTTAAGTCTATACATTGAGTTTTATAGCACCAGGACGGATATTAAACATTTTTTTCTCGTGGTTTCAAGTACCCCCTGGAGGCTCAAGTAGCCCCACTTTAAGGTACATAAATTAAAACTTTAGTGTGAAAATAAAAACAAGTCATATTTAAAATAATTTTTTCCGTTAAAACCATGCCTGCGCATTCGGAGTCGGATTCAATCTCATTTTGGGATAAAAGAGTCAGATTCTGGATTCAAAGGTATTTAAATCAAATACTCGGAGTTGGAATCGGTCATTTCCCTTAGAGTCCGCAACTCTGCCAATGTTTGCGGAGTCAGAGTCGGACTTTTTTTAGATAAAGGAGTCGGAGTCGAATATCAAAAAGTCGGAGTCAGTCATTTTTCCTCCGTGTATAAATTTTTGCCAAAGCTACGAAGTCAGAGTCGAAGTCGGAGAGTCGGAGTAAGGTGCCCCAAATTTCTTGGAGTCGGAGTCGGAAGTTTGTCGTCAAGAGCTATTTCTAACAAAATTTGTCTGAAGTAAATCCGCCTTCAAGTGCGGAATCTACATTGACTTTCAGTTTCCCCGTAGTTAATGTTAAGGGATTCGAACTGTTCAAAATTGAACGGAAAATTTTTCAAATCAAAAAAATATTTTATATACATGTTTTTCACCAAAAGCTTTTTCCTATAAAGTTTGTTTGAAGCAAATTCGCCTCTAAGTTCGGAATTGCTTTAAATTTCCCCGTAGGCACTAATGTTAAGATTTTTTTGAACTGTTCAAAATTGAACGAAAAATAGTTCAAATCAAAAAGTGAAATATAGGAATGAGGTGTCCTCGCCGATATCTTTCGAACAAAAAAAAAAAAAAAAAAATTTGTTCGAATCGTACTATTCACTCAAAAGTTATTGGGGGGCGGGGGGGGGACAGACAGACAGACCGACAGACATTTTCCCCATCTCAATACCCTAATTTCCAATTTTAAATTTTTCGAAATTTATTCAATTGTTTTTTTTTTTATTTTTTAATTTTGTTTTTTGCGATATTTCCAAGATGCTTTAAGACTTTTTTCAATGTTTTCTTCTTCTTTCTCTGACTTTTACTGGGAAAGTAGGCTAAACAAATACATAAATCTTTACTAGTAATAAAGCTGAAAGTCTCTCTGTCTGTCAGGATCTCTGTGAAGCGCAAATATAAATAAATAAAACAAAGTCGCTATGGGGTCGTTTCTGAAAGAGCACGGTTAAAAACATAGGATTCGACCATTTTCTAAATATTTTGACAAAGTTTAATACTTAAAAAATATATAGTTTAATTGGTGCGCAGATTCAATTTCATTTTTTACGCTTCTGCATATGACATCACAAGTGATGAAATGCCATTCAGATGCCATTAGCGCAGAGTGCAATATTTAATTCGCTTCTGAATTATCCCAACCTGAAAACGCGGCAGACAGCACGCGTCAGCATTTAGCACGCTAGTGGATAACACGCCAAAGTAGATCAACTGTGACGTCGTAAAGATCACGCCTTGTTTAAAAACTCGGATGTTTTAAAAAATTAATTAAAAATTAAACGTTTTGAAATTAAAAGATTTTCCTCGCTCCATGTCATTTTATTCATTCATTTATTTATTTTTTGCTCATTCTGACAACTTTAGTGACTAAAAGTAGTACTTATGACTGATGGAAACAACCCCATTGTCATTCATAGATTTGACAAATTCACTGTTGATAAATCATTTGAGTTTTCATAAGACACGACAGCAAGAAATTGTTGTTGCTGTTTCATTCCAGTGCAGGTTGTGGATAACTATATCCAACCCTTTTTGTTGTTCTGTCTGGAAAACTTCTACACCAATGGAAGCAATGGAAGTCTTTCATTTATCATGAATACACGGAGGTAATTGAACCAGCTTATCTGTCAGAAATGCTTTGCTTACAAACTGCACCTCAGTTTTCAGTGACTTCTGGCGCTTCTGGCAGGGGCCAAGGTTATTGCCATGGTAACGTTTACCCTGCAGGGAATATTTTAACTATACTCATTCGTTTTGTCTTGAAAATGTACTTTCGTTTTCGAAGGAGCAGTTACATTATATGGGAAAAAACTACCTAAACATCCTGCACCTCTTAGGCTCTTCAATTATTGATGATCTCAATTTGTATGCTCCACCAATAGCTATTTTTACGTGTTTATTACTTAGTTACGTTTTTTGCCGTAACGTTTGTCATTACGTGACCCGAGGCTGATAAATTGAAAACAACTACGTAAATAGAGGCTGTGAGTTTTTTTCTTTTTTTTGGGGGGGGGGGAAAGAAAATTATTACCTTCCAGTTGGCTTCTTTTGAACGTATGCCGTAGAACCCGGTTCTATTTCGATCTTTTTTTAACGCATTTCTTCTAAACTGAAAAAACAGAACATAAAAAAAATCGTCAATTATAGTTATATCATTTGTATTCATTATTTTAGACGATAAATTAATTTTTTTGAAGCTTTAAAAAACGCCAATAAAAACTAAAATTTATTTCCTTAATTTTTTGTTGAAGTAACATTTTGTTGAAGTTTGTAAATTTCTTTTCTGCTATAAACTTTGATCCAACCACACATATATATTTCACAAAGATCCCATTTTTACCTATATTGGATTAAACGTAACCCCTATTACAGATTTACAATATTTCAATGGAATGAAACTAAAACAAGTTTTACTGTCATGATTAATGAATGTACCACCCTACCAATCATATTCCAAAAAATAAAACTTTAAGTGTTTCACTTGTTGATAAAAATAAGCAAAATAAATTAAACAAAGCCCCATTAAGAATAATTTCTAAAGTAAAAAACTGAGATAACTTGTATCTATAAATGAAGAACAATGTTAAAGAGCCAGTATAACAAGGACGGATACAAGGGAGGGACCGTGGGGTCGATCGCCCCCTCCTTGAGCCAAGGTACAGGAACTTTCTTACGGTATATATTTACGATATTAAATTCTAAAAACGCAATTTTTACACAACCTTCGATGGCGTAAGGAGAAAGGAAGCTCTTTTTCGAAATTCAAGTCTTGAAAATGAAATCGTTGTCCATCTCTTATTACTCTAGTCTAGGGATAGGAACTTTCTAAAGGATTATTTTCGAAATTGAAGTTCCAGAATCTCAATTTTAGACGATCTTAGATGATATTAGAGATAGGTTCGAGGGCTCTCAGTTAATATTTTTTGAAAGAAAAACATCTGTAAGACACACCTTTGAAAACGTAAGGGTAAGCAATAGGGTTTAGTACACTCCTCCGAAAATTTTTAGAAATTGAAGTTCCAAAGAGCAAAAAGTAAAAAATAATCACCCCTTCCTTGAAAATTTTCTGGATCCGTCCTTGCAGTATAATTAGCCCAGTATAGAATTTGACCTTAGAAACCCTCAAAAAGTGGCAACATTAAATCTAATTCTACACACATATTCTTTTACTAACAATTAAAAATATTATTAAAAAAAATTAAATGTTACATTTTATTATAAATCGAATAAAAAGTATATATTTTTCTACATTTACTTGTAAATTCACTTTTTGGACTAGCTCTGGAATAATATTTTAAGTTTCAAAGTTTGCAAGATTATTTATTTATTTATTTTTTTTTTCACATTTGCACTTCTCCCCCATAACAAATACATTTTTTTAATATTCCTTATTTCCCGAAAAAGATTAATTTTCTGCTACATTCTTGAAATGACGTGGCTAGATCTGAAACATCGTTATGCAAATATAAATTGTTCTTCTGAATTAACAACTGATTTTTAGTAAAATTATGGAATTTTATTACATTATCTGTGACAAGTCGGGGATTATATAAATAAACCGGGTTTTTTTATTATAAATATTTAATAAATATTACATTTACCAATTTTGGTTAATTTATCATATTTACCGATTTTAGTGGTGATTATGCAAAATCACTGGATTTATCACATTTACCGTAACATACAGTGGCTCCCAAAAGTGTTCGTACACCTACTACTTTCAATGAAATAGGACACTGTCCATTGGTTAGAACTAATATTTCGGAATAGGTATTTAATTATAAGATCTATGATCAGTTTTCAACAAAACTTCGTGAAAATTGTTTTAACAATGTTAAAACTTCATTTTTAAAAATAAAAACCAATAAGTGTCGGAAACTTTATCTCACAAAAATCTTCGTACACTTTGGAAAATGTCTATATATTATTGAATTAATCGAACTTTTTACTAAGGTATTATTTAGTAGAATGTCATGCAGTATCAACAACACCTTTTGAAGTCTGGGAATAGATTTCATTCCCTTTTTTTTTTCTTTTTTTTGCGTAATTTCTGAGTAAGTGTTCAACCACACTTTGAGTCTTGCTGTTTCTAGCTCTATTCTCGTTCAAAGCCGTATTTTCGTAATCTAGCCTCCAGATATATATCTAAATATGTTACATTAAGTTCAAATCTAGAGATTCAAGGGGTATTTTCTAAACTTCAGGACAATTTTTGAGGCACTAGACGCAAACGTTGAAAACCGTGTGCTTCTTATCGTTATCTTGATAAAAAATAAAGTTGTTTCCGATTACCAAATTTCTGGCTAAGAGTTTAGAATTGGTTTTTAAAATATTTAAATGAACAGCATGATTCATTATTTCATCAAGAATTTCCAAAGTGCCTAGTCCTCATACTCACACAAAAACACCTTCACCGTCCTGATCAACTGGTTCAACTAAGTTCCTAAGATTAAGTTCCTATTTTTTTCTTCTATTCACAATTATACAAAAATTTAACCAAAAATGTTGGATTCATTTTTATCTGGAAGTAAGATGTAATTTCAAAACGTTTTGAGCTTATTTATCATTGATTTTGCGACGAAAAACGTAAGCTTTCTGTTTTTCGCACGGCTAAGAAAATTTCTGCGTGAAGAGGTCCCATTTAATCCAGCTAATCAGAGAACTTGGCGAACAATTTTAGGTGAAAGTTAAAAGTAAAAATTTTTATTTAACTATGCAGAAACTTTTAAAGTAGTCAAATGTGTATTTTTCATAATTTTTGTAACTGTAAATCTCCGATCACGCTTTGTCAACTTTGCCGCTTGACCTTTTCTTACCTTGTTTTCGGCCCGATTCTTTTCTTTAGAGCATTTTATCAAGCACTTTACTATGGAATGGAATAAATTAACTAATTTAGAGATATTTCAAACGAATTTACCGTTACTGTGAGGAAAAAAAATTCAAATTTCGAATGGTGTTTGTGTTTTTTACGAATACCAGCCATTTTAAAGTAATAAGCACAATATTAAGGAATAAATAAACAAAAAATTAAAGCTAAATGACTTTTAAGAGCCAACAAAATGCAAAAATAATAAAGAAGAAACGACATATGATAATTGTACTCATGAATTTATTCGAAAATATTTGAGTGTAGTATGACTTTTATGACGTATTATTTCTCTGTCTCTCCGTTTTTTGACCCATTTCAAAAAGAAGATTTGTCAATATTTTGAAGAAACTATTGGGTTTAATTTAGAATGACATAGGAATGATGTGAAAAAATACTGGACTTCATATTCGAATTCAGTTTTGCGTTATTTTGGTTTTACGAAAAAATTTCAAAGTGTATGAACACTTTTGAGAGGCACTGTATACATTTTTATAAAATTTTAAATAATGCGTCTCCTCTCCAACTATGCTTTAGTTTATAATTTAATGGTCAATCATTTTGTGTCTCATAATGGATGCATCTCAAGAGATTTTTCCCATACTTCTTATCATGTCAGATATATCCTTCAAGACAAAAACAGAATAACATTTAATGTCATTACAAAATTGAACATATATTTCTATTACATACTTCCATTTATTAATTTCTCAATTTATGACAATAAAATACCACGAGCTGTTGCAAAACTTCCTTGAAAATCTTTATTAAGGCTATTAGGTCACCAATACCTGAATTAGATAGAACTTAATGTCGCATTTAATCATGCATGCAAAAACAGTTTTATTGGCTCAGATGTCGGGTCTAGCAACAAGGACGCAAATGTTCAAGGTTGAATTCACGATTTGCTTAATTTGAATACACTTAGTTGAATCTCTATTTAATAGTACTGAAACGTCCCCACGCAAAACTACGTAAAACTAGAAATAAATAAACACCTTTGTGCGGAGAAGTAAATGGCGAATAACAACGTTTTGACGCACAAAATTAGCAGACACGTGTTTGGAGGTTACAGGGAATAGGGCTCGACCGATGGCATTTTTTGGCCGATGGGCCGATGCCGATTGTTGGCCGATTGTTCAAAGATAGCCGATGGCCGATTGTTTTCCTCCAAATGGCCGATGCCTTTGGCCGATGGCAAAAAAAAAAAAAAAAAAAAAAAAAAATCTAACGGACATAAATTAATAAAATTGTTAGGGATTTAAAGGATCATTTATTCATTTCACTTTACTTCCTTTCTACGAATAAGGACTTGTAATCAAAAAAAAAAAAAAAAAATCAAACTTCGACTAATTTTTATTTTACGATCACCCAATTTAAACTTCACAAGTATTTTCGGCACATCTGTACACGCATATGTACCAAAGAACATATAGATGACCAAAATATCCATTTTGAACACCTCCTCAGTTAATTATCGCCAGTTCTCTTGTGATGTCTTCATACGCGTAAACTTGCGTCCCTCAGAAGTAAGTTGAAAACTCATACATACGTAGTATGATCTAAAAGTTCGAGGACAAGCAATATAAAACCTTACCCTGAATAGTTCACATTACCGAAGCACATCTATCTACAAAATAATCACCTTGAACGACTATGCACTTCTGCCATCGTTCGTATAGCTTTTAGAAGCACTCATGGAAGACATTTTTCGCAACCTCCTGTAAGGCCTCTTGCGCTGCTGCTTTAAATTCATCGTGGGGAAGAAGGCGACTTTCATGTTGAGGATGCACGGTTCGATTGGTCAATACTCTGATATGACAAACAAGTATCATAACGTTTCGTCGGACTTAGCTCCGTATGACTTTTACCTGTTCCCAGCAAAAAAAAAAAAAAAAAAAAAACATTTGCATGGACGCCGCTTCCTTCCGTCAAGAGAAGATAAAGCTGTATCATAGTAGGTTGCGAAAAAGGCTTCCAGGAGTGCTTCCAAAAGTTATATGAACACTGGCAGAAGTACATAGTCCCTCAAGGTGACCCTTTGAAGGTGGATGTGCTTCGGTAATGTGAACTATTCTGGGTAAAGTTTTATACAGCTTGTCCCCGAAATTTTGGATCGTACTACGTACAATCTATATAGGATGTAGTTATGCTTCCCTTTTCTGACTGTTGTATGATGATAGATAAAGAACAACAGCCAAAAAAAAAGGGAAAAAAACAAAGACACTGTTTAATAACCAACTGATTTGTTTTTTTTAGTTTTTTAATTGAACATATAACTAAGATTTCAGCAATATTTTAATAATGTATGGATTATGTACAATACATAGTTAAAAAAACTTTAAATTATGTTGCTTAATCATTCAAAAAAAAAAAAAAATAAGAATAAAAATATGAAACCGTCAACAAATTACGCAATTAAAGCGGAAAGATTGCACGTAGACATTTTTTAGTCATGAAATTAAATAAAAAAGGCAACAGATAAATTACAATATTAAATCATAATAGGAATATATTTTGATACTTATTTAAAATTTATGAATAGAAAAATTTGCATTTTTCGTAAAAGCTATAACAGTGACATAAAGTTTTCTGAAAAAAGAAATAGCCATGAAAATGAGGTTCTTAAAACGCAGCTACAATAAACGAACTCGATATTTACTTCAAGTTAATAATAACTGAATACATATACTACTTGATCTGATGTTTGCACACATAATATTGAACAATTTGATTGTTTAAAATCTTTTATGATGCACTACAAACAAATTCAAATTAAATTTTTCAATTTAACAATAATTTGCTGAAATTTAAAAAAATTGCTTAATAGAAAATCCTTGAAACTTTTCTATAACATATTATTAAAAATATGATGAAACAAAAATAACTCGTTCATTGATTTTATAAAAATACATGAAAATAATTACTTACAATAGAAAAAAATCGATCGCTATAAATGATGCAAAAAAGATGGCGCATTACGATATAAAGATGAGAATGAGGAAACAAGAATGAGAAATACCCAAAATGACATTTCTTGAGCAAAATAAATAACCGCTAAATATGTAAGAAATGCTTGAAACGACGAGGGAGGGGCGAGGGGGGGGGGGGCACCCACTGAGTTTGAACTAACTCACAACATTAAACTTCGTTATCAACTTCGGCCTCATTTGTTTAGTACAGAACCGCTACCACCAACGATTCGGAAGAGTTTCTGAGTCGACTTCAGCACTTCCGAAGAAAAAAATCAGAAGTCCCTTTGATTTCCGAGTTATGTCACCATTCAAAGCGTCTTTAATCAATTTCTTACAGTAATGCTGTAAATTCTTCCTAAACAATAGATTAAGTTTGAAAAAAAATAAAAATATCTAATTTTATGAATGGTGTTGGTTTTAAACAACTCGGAAGTGCAACTAGAGTTTAATTTCATAAATACAGGAAGGGGGGCACGCAAGTATTCTAAAAATTACCGGCGGTTCAAAGGGAATCTAACAAAATGACACAAGAGCCGGTTTTGCCATCTCATATTTGTTTCCATGGTCTCCAATTCGGCAATATACACTCTATAACAAAAAAAAAAAAAAAAAAAAATCAACGCATCAAGAAGCAATCATCCGATTGCTTTGAAATTTTGTATGCGTGATTGTTTTGACCAGATGTGCAAATGATTAAAATTTCGTGTCCAATGAATGAATAGTTTGATCTCCAGCGCAGCGAAACTGCGCATCCAGCAGATGTTTATAAAGAGCAGTTCTTCAACAGTTGTTAAAACTTTCGGTTTGATTGCGTTTCAGATTACCTTTCAACAACTTAAAAATGCCTCGCCGCATGGTTCGTGCTCATTACCAGAAACTGTCAGGGTTTAAACGAGGTCATATCATTGTATTGAAAGAGGCCGGTTGGTCAAATCGGAGAAGCACTCGTCATTTGAGTCGAAACGATGCGGCGATTCGAAGATGCTGGCAAGAACGGAAGGAAAATGGCAGAGTTCAGCGTCAGGATGTTAGCGGTCGACCTATGGTCAAAACAGATCGTGATGACAGAGTGATTGTCCGATCACCTGTCACAGCGCTTTCTTCATCTCTATGAACAGACATTCAATCCAAACACCAGTGTCCATCATGACCATTAACAGACGGTTGGGACAACGAAATCTGCGCTCGCACCGACCGTTACGCCACCTGCCACTGACGCCTACACACTGCCGAGCCAGATTACGGTGGTGCATGGCTCGATCAGGTTGGAATGGTGCCGAATGGGGATGTATAGTCTTTAGCGACGAATCCCGCTTCCAACTGTGTCATGAAGATCATCGAAGACGTGTTTGGAGACACCCAGGGCAGAGGAGGGATCCTGGTTTCACTTTTGCACGCTACACTGGCCCTCAACAAGGCATTATGATCTGGGGTGCCATTTCCTTTGTTAACTGGACCCCTTTGGTCGTAATTAGAGGTACACTTACTGCACAGTGGTACGTTGACGACATCCTACGTCCTGTTTTGTTGCCGTTCCTTTTGTAGTACCCTCGGCTGGTTTTCAGCAGGACAATGACAGATAACATACGGCATGTGTTGCTATGAACTGTCTGCAAGCTTGTCAAACTCTTCCGTGGCCTGCCAGATCGTCACATCTCTCTCCCATCGAGCATGTCTGGGATATGATGGGATGGCGATTGCATCTGGCAAGGAATGTTGATAACCTCGTCTGACAATTGGAGCGAATTTGGCCGGAAATACCGCAGGACAACCTCCGGGAGCTTTATTGGTGTTTCCCACGCCGTACTTCAGCTTGTATGTAGGCTAGAGGCGGGTGAATACCTTATTGAATTTGTTACTGTAACTCTGACATAAATTATTCAATTGTTCTGAGAACTTAATCATTTACTATTCAGTGCATTGTCTTCCTATCCACCAATTTTCGTCTCAATCGGATGACTCCTTCTTGGTGCGTCAATTTTTTTGTTATAGAGTATATCACCAAATGATCGTCAGTCTGAGACGCTATATTAGTTTTGTGTTCAAATAAGTAATTAATAGTCACAAAAAAATGAGTAAATAGGCTTTTTAGAGCACCCGATCGAAAACTAAAAGGGAAGTGCACAGCTGGAACGTACGCACACCCCCACATGCGAAATTTTAACCTTTCTACAGCTTACCATTTTTGAGTTTTGACTTATAAGAGATACATATGTACATCCAGCCGCAAGAAACAACGCAATAATTAACTTGTTTGGTACCTAAATGCAGTATTAAAAACTCTTTCAGGGGTGACTAAAATAGAAATTCATACTGATGTTTAAGTAAACAATTTTATATGAAAACAATAACTCCCTTTACTTTGCATTAAAAAGTAAAACAGTAAAGGTCTTTTTTTTTTTCGAAAACATCGGCCAATTCCATCGGCTTTTCGATCTTTTTAAGGCCGATGGGCCGATGTTTCCTGCAAGTTAGCATCGGCTGCCGATGCCAATGCCGATGGCTAAATTGTTGAACCATCGGCGCCGATGCAGGCCGATGCATCGGTCGAGTCCTAACAGGGAACCCCTTTTTGATGCAAGGAAATATTTTGTTACTAGTGGTACCCGCACGGCTTTGCCCGTAATAGAAAAATTAAAAGATCTTTTGGTTCGCCTGTATATTTACAAATAATGTATGGTGAATTTTCTCGCCAGTTGGCTTGTACCCATGTTACGGTTCCACGTTATGATAATTTCGTATCTCGACAATTGGCTTGTGCCCATGGTACGGTTCCACGTTATGATAATTTCGTAATTTACTCGTCCATATTATGATATTTTTGTTCTTAAAATACAAAAGATACAAAAGATTCTTAAGATACAAAAAGAACTACATCTAATTTTTGAAAAATCGCTTCGAGGTGCACACCTTCATGCTACAAACTAACTTTGCCAAATTTCATGAAAATCGGCCGAACGGTCTAATCGCTATGCGCGTCACAGAGATCCAGACATCCAGACATCCTCCGGTCAGAGAGACTTTCAGCTTTATTATTAGTTAAGATAAAGATTATCAAATGATAAAATTCTTGTTAATAACAATTTAAGCATTAATTCAGACCATCTAATATTCGGTGAAGTATTTATTTAATTGATATTAAGCATATTTGTACTTTAAATATTTTGCTCAATTTTTCAAGTCTAGGCGGGGCAAAGTGGATGGGGGCAAAGTGAAAAAGTTCTTTTCCTTTACTCATTATATCATTTACTAAATCACTTACGTATTTCTCCATTAAATTGTTTGTAACATTCCTTCATTTCATAATTCACCTATTTATTCATTTATTCATTTTTTTCTTATTCATTGCTACTTTATTCACTGAAATTTTCTTCCTATATATCAATTAATTAATTAATTTATTTATTAGTTTATGGTTTCCTTATTTTTTATTTATTCACTTATCCTTTTATTTATTCATTCATTTGATCAAAAATATTTTTTGCAATCAAATAGAAAATATTTTCCTTTTCCCTTTGCCCATTGAAAAAAAAAAGTGAAAAAGTTCCACTTTTTTTTTAAGCCACAAATTTACGGCCAAAAATAAAAAATATTGTTTTAATCTAAGTTTTATACAAAAAAAATTGCATTGTTCTTTTTTTATGTACTGTGATTTTAAAAACAAATTCCCGATTCGTTCATTTAGAAAAAGCTCAGTCATCTTAACTATTTCACTTTGCCCCCACATTCCCCCACAGTTGTTAGAAATTTCGAAACAGCGTGCACAAAACAGATTCGAAGTTTCTCTGCCCAGTTTTTCACCATGTTTAGTTTGAAAATTTATTAGAAAAATGCCTTCAGAAGAAAATTTCTATCACGTAAAATAGCAAATACAGTGAAACCTGTGTAAGTTGACCACTTGCGGTGCAGTACTTTGGTGGTCAACTTAGACAGGTGGTCAACTTATAAAGGGGGTAATGATTTTTTTTTTTTTTTTGGAATTCTTGCACCATGACACCTTTTGTAATTCTTGCAATTGACACCTACTCTTTCTGTTTAACTCACTTTCATTGTTTAGCATTACTTTGAAACAATAATTTAAGATGTTATTCAAATATTTTTAGAGATTATTTTCCCAGAATGACGTATAATGTGTCGTGCAAATTTAAAATTTCAGTAAATTGATCAAAAAAAAAAAAAAGCCTTATTGTTTATGAAAAGTTACTTATTTTATATAAATAATTCCTAAAAATTTGTAGCTAATCAAAAATTACGAATTTTTTCGCTTAACAACAGAAGAAAAACAAGTTTGGAGAATAAAAGGGTTCTTAGTAGTTTTCCCATGTGGTTAAACTAAAAAGGAGGTTTAGTTATGCTGCTGTTTCATTTAGTTGGTAAAATGCTGGTCTGGCATCAGAAATATTTTTGGAAAGCTTAAAAAAAAAAAAAATAATAAAAAAATAATTTGCTAAATAAAATTTTTAAAAATAAACCAATTGGTCAACTTACAAAGGGTTTTTTACAATACTCCAATCCAAACTTGGTGTTCATTAGTGGTCAAGATAGACAGGTGGTCAAGATAGAGAGGTGATCAAGTTACAGAGGTTTTCCTTCATTATATAAGATAGGACTAATTCCGTTCCTGACAAAAGCGGTCAACATAGACAGGTGGTCAACTTACAAAGGTGGTCAACTTTACAGGTTTTACTGTACTGGAAAAGAACGCAAATGTAGTTTTTTTTCAGTAGATCAATTTAAAAAAAAAGAATGCATTCCGATTTCCCCAGTTCATGGAGTCACTCCAAAGGCATTCGGTTTAAGTAGTCGCACATTGATGAATATCTAGATTAGCGGTTGCTAATCGCCATACCAACAGGCGACCAGTTCATTAAAAATTTCCACCAAAAAATCATGTCTTCGTCGCCAAAAGTGCAACTACGTGTTTCTTTATTTGTTAAAAGTCATGTCGTATAAAGTACTATGATAATACGCTTAATATCCTGAGATGTTCCGTGCTTCACTCGAATCCACCTCGCCAACATAATTCAGAGAAAACAAGGTTATTTATTTTTTTGCGCCGAATATATTTTTACTTCCTTTTACAAAAAAGGAAGTAAACTCGCGACAAAAATTTTCATTCAAAAATCGACCTTAATTTTCATTTTGCTCATCCCCGAATGAATGTTGAGTTTTTTTTTCGACTCCACTACACGTGGATAAGTGCCTAAGAACGCATAGACACGCGAAATATCCATTTTGACGATTTCCGAGTTAGTTACAACGAGTTTTATCGTGACGTCTGTACATCACGAGAAAACTCGTTGTAACTATGTCTGTAACTATGTATGTACGTGTGTAGGTATGTATGTGCGTATGTATGTCGCATAACTCAAGAACGGTATGTCCTAGAAAGTTGAAATTTGGAACGTAGACTCATAGTGGGGTTTACTTGTGCACCTCCCCTTTTGGTTGCATTTGGTTGTTTTTAAGGGGGTCTTTTGCCCCTTTTTGGGGGAACATCATTGTTAATTTCGAGGTAAACTCAAGTGGTATTACAATTTGGCGGACACTTGGCAATATATTGCCAGTCTTTTGGTCGCCTAGTTTTGTCGCCAACTTGGCGACAAACTTGGCGATTTTTTTAAAAAAAAATCTGGTTTCAATTTGGCTACTGTTGGTGATATTTAGAGAGTAAACTATTGAATCACATTAAAATTACCAATAATGGGAAAATGACATTAAATTGGAGTAAAAGGAAGTCATGTGAGGCACACATCAGCTCATGGCCACCAAAAATCAATATTGGCAACTTTTTTTCAAATATCACTAAAATATAAAAGAAACATACTAAAATCAATAGAAACTACTATCCAGAATTCCAAGTCTAGAACTTTATATATTGCTTACCACCTTCCGTTGCTTGTTGAAATAACTCACATAACGCCTAAAAAAGTGTGACTTCATAAATTATCTAGCGTGAGACCTTCTCGTCAGAAACTGGCTTTTTAAAACCATATTTTCCTGTATGTTTTGATCGAAAACAGGACATCCATTGTATTAAAAGTCCCTACTACATCATAACGGGATGTAATTCACAACTTCAGAATTTTTCTCTTCACCTTTCCATCAACTATGAATGAGTTACTCGTATTGTTCTCGTGCCAAAAGCCGTAGTTATGCTCATAACTTTATCTAGACGCTTCGCCCATGTTTACATTAGTTCCATAATGTTCTGCTGCTAGTAACACATCATTGTTTGCGATTTTCTACCGTGCTGTGCAAGAAATAAAGAACGAAAAATTGCAAATATTGTTTCTGACAACCAGTTGTAAGCACAAAAGAATGGATTTTTTTTTTTTTTTTTTTTTGAAGCTTATCATAATGTTTTGCAATCTTTCATAAATACATATTTATGCAGAATGATGTTTTTCTAACACTTAAATGTAGAGTTGGAAATATTAGAGCCATTCCATCGTCACGTGCGGGACAAAAAAACGCTTAAATTTAATTAACATTTTGGCATATTTCTTAATATTTTAATTAAACAAGGGTAAGCAGGTTTTTTAATCTTTACATTTGATACAAAGATACTCCTGACAGTTATATTGTTTGAACAATTTTGTTCTTTAAAATTAAATTAATTTGCGTGCGTCACGTGCGGGACATCCTATGTCAAGTGTCAACCTCTTGCATCTTGCTTATGAATTAGTTAATATTTTTGCTCTAATATGTACTATATTAATGTTAAAATAAATTGTAAATTGTGAGAGCAATGGTTCCAATGAAAATAAACGCATCTCATTTGTTGAAAAACAGTAGTTTAAACCACTGTTTCTTGATTTCTTTTGTTCGTGGAACCCTTTTTAATGCTCACTTTTTTCGTAGAACCCCTGGTTCTTCGTCACTAGTTTGAAGAGGCGTAGCCAGGATTTTGTTTCGGAGGGAAACCAGGTTCTTACCTAAAATAAACTATTAACTATTTGTCATTAAATCGCTACTTAAATAGACTTCATCAGCGATCTTACTATTCATTGATAACGGCTAGTTATTATTTGCTATTGTAAAATATCAATATACACTCCCATTGGTAACCGAGTATTTTTAAAAGATACAAATAACCTCAGAATTTATGAACGAGTTATATATGATAAAAATATTTTTGTTTACTTAGGAAAAGAAATACTAATGTGATTTACCTACAATAGTATTAATAATTCACTTAAACTTACACAGAAAAAGTTTTAACCTTAAAAAATAAAATGTCTTCAAGTTTTCAACATTTTTTTAGTTATTTATCAATAGATGTTACTATGATACTTAGATGTTAATATGACGTTAGACAGAGTAAGAACATTCAGACTCCCTTAGCCAGTACTCCTCCTTAATTGGCCTCACTCGTTAAATGTTGAAATTGTCCTTTAAACTGCTGCCACAGATACTGGGAGGGTGGCTAGTATCACGGGCAGAATATATGAAAATGACGTCAAAAATCGAAATTTTAAGAAATACTTGGCAATGTTGTAAGAAAAGGGGTTTGTTGCGACTCCCAAAACGTTTTCAATATTGAAACCACTTTCAAAATATCTTTGGTGATATTAGGGGGGGGGGGGGGGGGTTAAAGGCTTCTTCCGGAAATTTTTCGAAGGAGAAGTTTTTAAAACACAATTTTAGGCTATCTTTGAAGACAATAGGTGAGAAGGAGGTGTTTTGGGATTGATCTAGGAAAAATTATGAAGTTTAAATCTTAAAGGTACAATTTCAGGCTATTTTTGATGGTCTAAAATTTGCATTATTTAAGGCAACAAATAAAATTATTCTCATTGTGACTAACCCTGACGGGTAATAACGCTCAGATTACTTTTCGAAATTAAATTTATTTTAAATTTTGGAAAAGCGTTAGTTTTAGCGATTTTTTAAAGAACAAATTTGAAAGGTGTGAAAAGCAAGCATGCAAGCCTCATGGAACCCCTGAGAGAGCTCCATGGAACCTTTGTGTTCCGCGGAACACAACTTATGAAACGAAGGTTTAAACTATTGAAAACAATATGTATTGGTCCATTCTACGAAAAGTAGTCACTTTGCCCCGCTCGTTACGGTTCATATTTTTCATTAAAAAGTAATTATTTAAAACGGCAATGACGAAATCTTTTGCTGAAAGAATCACACATTCGTTTGTAATTTGTTAATCAGCAAAATTTTTACCATTACCCTTTCAAATTATTATTTTTAATGAAATATACAGTTGGCTCTCTGTTTAACGACTTTCAAGGGACCACAAAAAATCGTCCTTAAATAGAAAGCGTCCTTAAATAGAATGCTTTTAACACTGTAGTGGACCATCTGGGACCGTGAAAAGCCGTCGTTAAATAGAGCGTCGTTAAACAGAGAGCCAACTGTATGAGGCACCACACGTGTGGGACAGAACTACCTTTTTCCGTGGAATGGCCCTTCACCAAAAGATTTTATTTCAAGTACTGATTCCTGTAGATTGTAAATGTAACATTTAATTACATTACAGATTCATAAAGCAGCTATGGCCCACTAAACATAATTTTTCTGGAGGTATACAGCAACGACTTCTGCGTAAACGAATCACGTCTGTGTGGCAGTGACGATTTTCGATTTTTCTGAGTCGGGGTAAAAACTTGAAACTGCCGCCCTTACCCACCTTCCTTCATGTTTTATATCAAAATTCAACGAAAGTAACCCACTGAAATAGGGAGAATTTGCCCCTTCCGTCTCCCCTCAAGTCACCTGCAATATCTGTGTGATAAATCGTCAGCAGCCACTTTGATTTGTTAAGAATAATACTTTAAGAAATGGTTGCATGTATTAACGTCAAAGTGCACAAATCAGTTCGTCTACAGTTTATCGTCCAGTTAATATACAGATTTACAAGGGCCATCCGTTTGTCAAAAATAGTTTTGTTTCTCAAACTACTAAACAATCTGCAAATTAACTACCGACAATCCGCACATTACCTACTAGGCTCTCGTTAAAGTGAAAATAAGATATTTGCTGGAACAATATCAACGTTTCTGTAAGTTTAAAAAACCAATGTATTGTTAGATGTTTCGACAAAAAAGAAACAAGTCAATACAATCAAATAATCAAAAAATTAGTTGGTAGAAACAAACATAAGCCAACTTAAAAAACTATAACACATAGAATAAAACGGTTTAAAACACTTTTGAACTTGTGTGACGTAAAACCCGCAAATTTGCACATTATCTAAGTGCAGTTAAAAAAACTTTTGACTCCTTACATTATCGGAGCAAATCAGTTACTTCTGAGGGTAGCTAGGCAGTGTGCACATCAATAATGCGCAAACACAATGCAGTTCTATTCTTGGAATCAAGCAAATCCTGAATGATAACAAAACATTTCAACTAACTACAATACCAAAGAAAAATTGTGGGGAGCTAGAAAGTAAAAAAATCTTATGCCTGAGAAAGATACCCTTATGTTTCAGCAAATCACGAAACCAGAAGAGAAAGCTTAAAAGTTCGGAAAACATATTTTAAAACCAAAAACATCATCCTAGTAGGGTAAGGAACAATCTTTTGGTGGAAGGCTCAGGGCTTCACCCCCCTCCAATATTTCGACATTGAAGTTCAAAAAACTCAATTTTAGACCACCTTCGACGGTATTAGGGAAAGAGGTAAAACTTTTTGTAGTGGACACTCAGAAAAGTGTTAATATCCTTGTCCTTACTCATCTGTAGTACACTTTTCATCACGAAAGAAATCCTACAGGCAACACTAATTGGCAGTGTCCTCCTTGCTGTCATTTTATCGTAAGAAAGTTTCAAAAGTTATTTTTAAACTACCAATCTCGAAAAGTTCATGAAATTTAAGAAAGTGTATTTGTATTTGGCGCTGCTCATCTAATGGTTACCAATTCCACATTATAGATTCACGAACACTACTTGGCTCTGAACTCTGATATTTGCATAGAGGCTGAGAAGGATGCCATTTTTCGTGAAAAAATTCCATCCATTTATCCGGTTGGAACTGGTACCGGGTAGTTTTCCACGCATGTCTGTGATGGCAAATTGAGAAGATGACCTTGCCAATCTTTAATGGACAACGAAAAGTCATTGGATATCCACAACGAATATAGTTGTCGAAAAAAGCAGTTTCCTTTTCTTCACACTTTTTTTATTCGGTCTTAGCAGATTACCATCTTATTGCTCACTACAGTGAACACATTAGAAGGAAGTATTTCCAGACTGTACAAAATCCCATTGCTCAATGGTAAAAAAAGAGTTTCTATTTGAGACTTTCACTTTATTGCAACCAGATTGAGTGCCAAGGAAGAAAAAGTTTCCGTAGCAGTCAACCACACCTATTGATAATTTTATGTTTTATTGATTGATCGGTGCTATCAATTTCTGCGATTGCCAGTATTTTCACATCACTAATCCATCTTAAGTTACAATTTTTGCAGGTTCGATTTCTATTTTGTCTAGAGCTTCACTTCACAACTTAAACAATTTATTTGTTTCATAATTGACCTCAAGTGTTGAGATTACAGTTAAATTGGTTAAGGAAATTTCATCACATAATGCGTAAGATTGCGACACGTCTCAAAATACTTAAGTTAAATTTATCAGGCGCCATAAATCAAGAGATATATTTTCCAATCTATTCTAAGTGCAAATTATGCATAAAAAGCCGATGGAAGACCAAGCACACAATGGTAAATCATTGTTTCAAAAGTCAGTTATTTCATGCTATTTAGATAAATCTAAATAGTTTCCTGCATAGTTTAGAATCATAATTTTCCAATCCTATCTTTTATGGATTTTGTTACAGAAAATGGCAACGATTTAGGCTTAAAGTAGTCACATCATGCATCACATTCATGCGTGAAGCCAATTAAGAAAATAGTTTTGAATAAAATAAAAAAGTGAGGGAAGTTGTAATTTCATTTTTTGACTTTTTTCTTATCATCGACATCTGATATTGTTTTAATACTCTTAAGGGAAAATTGAAGAACAATCGCATCGTGTTAAGGACAAAACTATCAGTGCTTGTGGTACAGCTTATTTTCATTTTCTAAAGCAATAATACTTTAACTTAACTAAACGCATAAATAGCTTTTCTGAACAATTTTTTGAGGAATTTCAAAACACATATTCAATCTCCCCTCATTTTCTGAGTTCTCCTGAAATTCTAAAAAACCTTCCCTTATGGCTATCGGAACACATGGTAATTTTTTTTGTTAATCGGGCTACAGCTTAAATGCTTCAGTAGGTTTGTGTTGATCCTCATATCATTTAAAAATGGCATTGCAGTTAGCAGTTCAATGGAAACTTTTATGTCTGCAGGGACTTCAGTCATAAACTCAGTCACACTGTTTTCAGTCCTGCCACTAGCAGTTAGCGAGCAGTAAATCAGTTATGATTGTTAGGACACAAAGTTCGGCTGCATTTTTTTTTTCTTTTGCTCATTCTGTTCGGATCAATTTTTAAGTGCTAACCTATTTTCAAGTCGTCCTTCAGTTGTAGTATATCTTTTACCATTTCTAACAAAAGTGTTTTTTGCATGCAGATGATTTTGGACAAAAATTGCACTTGCATGAAATAAAAGGCCCCCAATAACTCCGATAGCAACCTGATTGGAGCTCATCTATAATATAATTAAAAATTATTTTCACCTACTTATCGAAGCTTAGTAAAGGAACCACAAGTTGAGAACCTCCCAATGTAGTTCCCTCTTCCGTACTATCGAAATGTAATGTATTTTTCTTACCTTTGCCCTACCATTTAGTGTCAACTGTAATGTACTGCCACTGTTTCCCACCTGGAATAACGATGGATTATTGAGAAGTTCCTACTTGGTGAGCCCCAAGCATGTAAAAATAATGACAGGTGAAAATCTGCAATTTTTGAAAATTTCGAAGCATTTGTGTCCTTCTCATAAAAACAGTTAATCTGAGCTTATGAAGCTAAGAAAAATTAAAGTGTGCGGAATCAGATGAAACCTTTTACAATGATGTATAGATATATGCTAAAGCTTTTTAAAAAATATTGGTCCTGAAAAATAAAAATGTTTTTTGAATAGTTAGCACTATACCCTCCACTTAAGCGTCGTTCCTTCACTGAATTCATTAAAATTCGATTCTAATAGTTACGCCCAACTGATATTTGAGTTTATTCGCATACGAATATTCTCGGACGAGGAGGATTCAATTTCATTCATTATTTTATTTTATTTAACTGTAAAAACAGATGTGAGGGAATGACAGATGCAAAAATCTATACCTGATTTTATGCTTTCATACAGATTCCAAAAACAAATTTCCATAGATTTAAAGACGCAAATATGCTGCCATATTTTTTCTGGGTTGCCAGCTGTAAATTACTTTACTTTTTGTTAAAAAAAAAGAAAAAAAATGAGTTCGCTGTGACTCTGGGAAGGAAATTGACTGTTGTGAGGGCATAACATTACCCGCTGGGGACAAATTTAAAAACAATTGCGTGAGCAAATTTTAAATGAAAATTGAATTTTAAATGATTTTTTAAATAAAATCTTAGTCAACATTTTGAAATCAAAAATGTGAACATATTGTTTGTTTGCTAAGAAATAATTTTTTCTTTCTTTCTTTTTTTTTCTTTACTAGCAGTCGGGACAATGAGGAAATGCCATTTGAGAATTTAAACTTACATTAAAGATATTTAAAATACAATATAGCAATTTTACTTTAATTATTTTGCAAAACTCTGTTCTGAAAAGATTGAAACCTCAGAGCATTAATTTGTTACTGGAGAGAGCAAGTACAATCATTGGCTCAGGAAATGCTGAGGCAAAGACTCAAGTCACATGGTTCAACTTCGACGAATGGGAGGCATGTTTTATGTGAAACGAGAGCAAGAAACCCAGTTTCTGCCAAAACTTTACTTTCAAATACATCACGTGACTTGGGATCCTTGGATTGAAGGCTTCTCCCACGCCATCCTTTAATCCTTCTCAATGATTGAAACCCCTAAAAATGTAAATGAGTCATAAGGCAATCGTGAATTACAACAAGGAGGTGAAAATGCGGTTTTTGTGAGAAGGACCCATTTGAAAAATGTCAGAGATCTCAGATACCCACCAAAGAAGCGACTGAGGGTGATCTGATTCTAGCTGCCATGATTTTACAACACTACAGGTTAATGGCAGAAGTGACAGACAAGGGTCCAGTAACAGACAGCCATAAGTTTGGATTTAAATAATAAGGATTTTAAACGGGTAAAACGGATGTTGCTGTTGCCCATGAATACGGTGTGCAAACCCTCTAGTGCAGCGGTTCCCAAGCCATGGCCCGCGGCCCGCAAGTTTGCCACGAACTGAGTGTTACTGTGCCGTGGAAACTGGTCAAGAATCTGAAACATCAAGATAAATTTTGGGGTCCCCCAAGATTAGTGGATTTCCGTTTTTTTGCGAAAATTCACTTATTAGATGTATCGTCACTCAAAAGTTTTCCCTTGATTTTAGCCTATGAAGAACTTTAAAGTTAAGATTTTAAAATATTTCTTAAGAATTTTTTCCTATTATTGAGGATGAAATCTAATGAATCAGAAACTCTTTAAAGAT
Organism: Uloborus diversus; assembly: GCF_026930045.1. Lineage (NCBI taxonomy): Eukaryota > Metazoa > Arthropoda > Arachnida > Araneae > Uloboridae > Uloborus > Uloborus diversus. The sequence goes on along the minus strand of NC_072739.1, from coordinate 92,930,343 downwards.
AATTGGTTAAAAAAAGAAAAAAAAAACTAGCATTAGCTTCAAGCTTCAAGTTAAAAATGTTCCTCCTTTGTTGAATATGATGACTAACCAGTGAATTAAGACACTTTAGGGGCTTTTCGACAACCTACCTATTAGAATGAGGCTTTTACTCACATTAAAAAAAAAAAATAAATAAATAAAAAGATTGTGCAGAAATGCATCGAGTGTTGCGAGTTATTTGAGACTAAACCCAACCATTTTTAATCCAGATATCAAATCCCTAGTAGAGGAAGAACAGAAAATCCCATGCAGCTTTTAAGTAGCAGGGGTAGCAGCAGCCCCCCAGAAAGTAAATTTTGGCTGTGCAAGTAATATATAGTAGTTAGTGGGGCTCAATGGTGTTTTCTGCAAAACTGGTGGGCCGCACAAGTAAAAAGGTTGGGAACCGCTGCTCTAGTGTTATCGGAGTGAATTTTATGAGTCAGTTGATATTTACAAAGCAGTGGTGGAAGGTTATATGAACAGACACCACGAGGTCAGCTGGTGTTTCACGTTCATTTAAATTTAATTAGGCTTTAGTTCTAAAAATAAAGGACTTTTGCACATTTTGAAAAGAAAAAGCGGAATTCTGTCCATTACCCGTCCTTTCCTCATCCTATCTGTTACTGAGTGTCATCAGAATTGTCGGTGTCTGTTTTTGGGGGGTCGGAATTTCTTTCGAAATTGAGCAAATAAAAATAAATTTAACTAATTCAGAGGATCCAGAAGCAGCCAAACGTTAGATCAGATGTAGTTGCATGAGAGAAAATTAGTTTTGAAAGTCTAAAATACATCAAAAGGTTCAGAAAATTGAGTTAACCTGAAAGCGATGTCTTAAGCATGTCTGTTACTGGTGCCGTTATCATATGTGTAATTCAGTCTTAAAATATATTGTAAAATAAGCATTTGTTATTCATAATCATCTGTATCAGGAATATTTTCCCTTCCCGGAATGCTTATTATTTATTCTAATCATGAAAGAATGAAAAATAAAAGCGGAAATTTTCGCTAACTTTTTCCGAGGACATCTTGATTCTAAAATCCTTGAAGGAATACGTAATTGCTCGCACATAAAATAATAATAACTTTCTTTTTTATTCATATTTTCTTACAACTTTGCTTCAACGTTTAAATATATAAAATGCGGCTGTATTTAGTTTTCTGAGAAATATATTTGCAGAGATTCCTCTATTTTAATCATCGAATGGTTATAGACAAATTTGTTTAGGCACGCAAAGGCTATTTTCTGTTGACTGATTATTTTTTTCAGATTGATGAATTTTATTCAATAACATTTACTTCCCTTCATCAATGGAAAAAAATAAGTAAATAAACAAAGAACTAAATAAAATTATAATAATTATTACAAAAAAGAACATCCAGCATTCACTTGACTTTTGACGTCTTGTTTTCAAATTATGTTTTTTGCAATCATCAATTTCGATAGGACTCGATTCGTTGAGTTTCTTGTTTCTATGAATGGAATGGAAACGGCGAAAAAATTAGCACCCGTCATAGTATGACTGGTGATTTTCTAGAATAAGTAATATGAGGCATATCCATAAAAAAAGAAATGATCATTAGGATGTGGTAATCAAGAGACCATAAAATAATAACTAAAATGAATAGATAAAATGAAGTTTTAATGGAAATGGGAAGGGAAATTTAGTTTTGTTTATTTATTTGTAAATGACTTTTCATCCAGATGCTCACACTTCTTTGCATTGAAAAAGGTGTTCCTTGTTACACCAAAACACGTGTCTGCAATAATTTGCATTTTTTTGTGCTTCAAAAAGTTGGATAACAGATTATTTTAATTTTCAGCACAAAGTATTTATTCGCTATTCTGGCTTGTTTAGGCTGAAATGATTTTCAATATACTCTTCTTATTAAAACAATAATATTAAATAATGATTATCAAAATTCTTTTGGGAAATTTTGTGATTTTTTAAGGTGAATGCGTGCCCACTGCGTGGCTTCTGATGGGCATTTTTCTTTCCCGATCTTCCCTATCGAAAATCTACACCAATTTAAGAGCAAACGCTTGTTTAGAGCAAAAGCTTAAAACAAATAAACAGATTACTTAATCTACCATTCATTAATTGGTAACTAATTAATTCATAAATTCGCAAAGAAGAATTGAACAGGTCTTGAATATTTTTAGGAAATTTTGCATCTATCCATGGCAAACACCCGGACGGCAAACCATTCACTTTGTAATTCTTTTTTGCCCGAAAATGATTTAGACTTTCAGCATTTTACAATAAAAGTGTTGTGTACATAAAATACACCACCAGCTCAGTCAATTGCAGCCGAGAATTGCAGTTTCGTGCTTATTAGCACTCATCATCCCGGCATAGGAGTGACTGAGCTGGAGGTGGAAAACCTCTTAAGGAAGCCTAGAAGGCCAAACAAACTGGTAGCTAATACAGAATTAGCACTGACCAGACGTGTGACCGAAACAATGGTTCGGTTCAGCTCGAATATTGAAGGCAAGGCAGGTATATTCAGTAAGTTACCGCCCTATAGCCAGGGCTATGGCAGAAATACATGAAATAGGGCTGTAACTTACTTGCCTTCAATATTCGAGTTGAACCGAACCATTGTTTCGGTCACACGTCTGGTCAGTGCTAATTCTGTATTAGCTACCAGTTTGTTTGGTACTCTTGGCTTCCTTAAGAGGTTTTTCCACCTCCAGCTCAGTCACTGCTATGCCGGGATGATGAGTGCTAATAAGCACGAAACTGCAATCCTCGACTGCAGTTGACTGAGCTGGCGGTGAATTTCATGTATTTCTGCCTTAGCCCTGGCTATAGGGCGGTAACTTACTGAATAAAAGTGTGTATTATAAAATATATAGTATTTCCGTTTTTATTAATTTCAGTTGTATTATGATCACTGTTAGATGTAGGGAGGAGCAAGCTGCCACCCTTGCCCCGCGCAGAAATTTCTGGGGACGGTAAATTAACTTAGTGTGTGTGTGTGTTCTTTCCGTTGGAGGTCGATATAAAAGCTTCAATGATTGGTAAGGACCTCGGAAATTCCTTGAAATTAAAGCCTTCTCTCCCTCTAACAAAACATTTTATGTTATTTTTGGTCTGATGAGGGCAGAAAAAGCGGTTATGCAGCTTTTCTTCGAAAATTTCGGAAATGTGGGTATTGGCTGCAGTTTCAAGTTTTTGCCTCGGCTCAGAAAAATCATAAATCTGGCTCTGATCAGGATATGATCTCCAATTATATTTTATGCACATTGAGTTTTCTTACCACTTCTGTCGACATTACAACAAGGTTGGTACCCTAAAGCCTTTAAAAAATCAGTTTTTAAACATTAAAAATATTCAAAGCAAGAGTTTTCAAACGACACTGAATTCATGTTTCAATGCAAATTAAAAGCAACTAAGTTAATTTTTTTTAAAAAAATGTATCAGATATGCGATCAACTGATTCACAACAACATTTCAAACGTGATTTTCTCAAAACGTCAATGTATAAAATTCATGTTCATTTTCTAAAAAACTGCGTTACACATTGCTCTGATATTTTCACCGCATTTCATTTGTAAGCTCATAATTATACTGAAGTGAAATTTTTGTTTTAGGGCTTTTCTTTTCCTGAAACAACTGTTTTTAAGGTCGAAAAGTTTTTTTTTCATTAAGAATTTAATATTGGTTGAAAATGAATAAATTGTGAAATAAACAAAATTGCCTAAAAATTTCACTTTAGTAGGCTGTCTTGAAGACTTTTAAGACTAAGTTTCTATCATAAGACTTTTTCTGAAAAGAGTACATAAAGTTAAGCAGTTTAACATTACGCATTTTCAGGGTACCAACTTGGGCTACGGATTCGGAGTGAAAATGACCGACTCCGGGAATTTTAGAACCTTTAACTCCGACTGTTTTATCTCAAAATCAGTCCGACTCCGGCTTTGACTCCGATTTCGCAAGCACTGGCAGAGTTGCGGACTTGGGGGGAAAATGGCCGACTCTCTGGGAATTTTAGGGCCTTCGACTCTTTTATCCCAAAATGAGTCAGACTCTCGTTCTGCGACTCCGACTCTGCAGCCCTGGTTCCGACGCCCGTTTAAGAGATATAATTTTTTTTTTCGTTAGTCAAGGCCTACTTCCGGGAAGATGACCTCTTTCAAATGATGCAACTTCTGCGTTTGCGCGTGCTCAGATTAATAAGAAAAGTCCAATTTTTAAGGATTTTCAGGTGTGTTAACTCGGCCGGATCTATGGACTTGAAATAGCCGGACCACAGTCGATGGCGGATCAATTTAAAATGTGTTCAACATTGCTTGGCCGGGCAGGGAGTTTCAAAATTTTATATTTGGCAGGAAAGTATTTCTCAACTTACCGAATTTCAGCGAATGTTACAATAAGCGCATGCACTCACACCAGGTCTAATAAGAAGAGATATTGGGCATTAATGCAAAGGAAGAAAACAATTGCAATAATGTCACCAAATTAGCCAAATCGACAGACAATTATTCCGGAATAAGAAATTTTTTAGGAAGCCACAGTGATCTCCCGTGACTTTCCATATGGGCGTCCCTCATCATAGCGTCCTTGTGTGTGTGTCAAAACAACGGTGATCTTGTAATTGAGTGTAGATAATTATTATTAATATAATAATAATTATTATTATTATTGCAATAATAATAAAAAAGAATATGTATTAATAATAATAAATAATATTAATAATAATAAAAAACCTTAATGAAAACAAATAAGATAATAATAATAATAGTAACGTTATATATACATGTTTAAAGTTATGCCACAACTTTAGGCTTTTGCCATCGCCCTCAACACAGCCCAGTACAGATCAAAGTCAGTTCAGCCTCTTCTGCACAATAATAATAACAATGATAAAAATAATACTAACAATAATAATATTATTAATAAAATGATGAAACTATTCAAGATATCTTTAAAAGAGTTGTTTTGAAAGCTATTTTTACTCTTGTAAATGTTTTGAAATTTTTCTGAGATTATGTGTTTTAATATCAAGTTGTGTCTCGGAACTTTTCCGTATATGGCCAACTTCAAGACAAAGCTCAGTAAAAGACTTCTCTTTCTTCACAGTTGCTTTTAAGAAAAGAAAAAACCCTGTTCACGATATTACTACGTTAATATACCTCTGCACTAATTGCACGATGAATGATGTAGTAATGAACATATACTTATCAGCATAAAAAATGCTCTAAATATTTGCTGCCACTAGAAATTATGATTGATCTCTGAAGTAATTTCCGAAATGATGTGGAAAAACTGAGAAGTATTCCGAAACAAAACGATCTCCTCAACGAAAAAGGTTGGTGACCCCTGCACTAGATGATACTCTTTTTAACATGGGAATTTCAGACACGGAAGTGATATTTAGCAGTACGAATATTCGAAGTATTAGAATTCTCTAAAGTTCAAGAATTATGTAACAAAATAATTGATGTTATACAAGCCTGAGCTATTTCAAGAAAGTTATAATTCGTGGAACATTCCATTCATGATACCATTCTTCGGTAATTCCCAGATCTGCGTCACATAAGTTTATTGACCTTGGGTGAACTGAACTGGACACCCCAAACGGAGCCTCGTCAAAAATTGGTCCGTAATTTTGCTTCCTATTTTCCTCCAGTGATTGATGTAATAAATTCAGATTTGTTTTATGTGAACGGAAGAATCAGAAACCTTTCCAAAAGGTCTCTCTTGAAGTATGTCCTGTAAAATAAAAAAGGAACTATAAAGTAAAAATTTCCAGAGATAAGATCAATATTTTGTGAACATTTGTGTTGCTAGAAGCGTGTGGATAAGCATAACCTGTAAAAAAATGTTCAGCTGAAAAGTTTTTAAGGATTTTTTTCTGATCACGATGTCATTTGTCATAATTCACGCATCAAATTTCATCGTCTGCACATTTTAACATTTTTGGGGGTAGCAAGGGGGGGGGGGGGGGGGGGGAGAGGACGCGCAGAGTTTCTTTTGCCCTTTAGTTTGTATTATTTAATGAAATTAAAAACAATCAAATTTTGTTTCTTGAAAAAATCAAGTTGAAAAAACTAAAATCAGACTACGGCAGGAAAAAAAAAACACTTGCAGGTAGGTGCTGCTTGATATCCTCATCTTATTCAGTAAAGTAAATCATTTGATATGTTAGATAGTGGCATGCATAGCAATACCGCAACCCTCGTGGCGCGGGGCGCATGCTCTGTAAACATACTATGTTAAAAAAAATTCTGTTAAGGGGGTTAGGTGCACCGAAGTCTATGTATGCTACTGATGTTAGATTATTTAGTTCTATTGAAATCCTGTGTCTCTTCCACAATAATATCATTATAATTCAATTCAAATGCCGATATTATACGTTGTCAACAAGTATTTTAATATCAAGCAAGTATTTTAGTTTGACACAAAGAATTTCTTTTCTGCAGTTGAAAACGCATTATGCGGCATTTGACTTGAATTATAATGTTATTAATGTGAAAGAGACACAGGATTTCAATAGAACTAAATAAATAGGAACATCTAACCTATCAAATCACTTGTTTTACTCAATTAGACGATGATATCAAACAACGTCTGCCTTGTTTCTTACCTTTTAGTGTTTTTTTTTTTTTTTTTTTTTTTTTTTTGCCGTAGTCGTTTTAAAGTTTTTCAAACTTCATTTTTATTTTAATATTTCCCATTTTAACCTGTGATGCGACAAGAAAAGAGAAACTAGTGACAAGTGTGAGTAATACTCGTACATTCAACAAGCGAGCATTTTAATTTGATGTACACGAATGGTAAATTAAATTATAATCGTATTGTATCAACCTGAGAGAAAATTTTGATCATAAATATTGATCTTATTTTATAAGACCGTTATAGTAATCAGCACCTAGCTTGTTTCTTACCTTTCTGTGTTTTTCCCGTAAATTGGTAATTTAATCAGGACTATTAATTCATTTTGCTGAAACGGATATTTAGTTCCATTGGTATTCGTTGTAACGAGATTTCAGTTTTATTTTCCTTCCCTTTCTTTCTTTCTTTCTTTCTTTTTTTTTTTTTTTTTTTTTTGTAAGAAAGTTTATTTTGGGGGAGAGCAGCTGAAAAATCTCTGAGGATCAGTCAACCTTTTCCATGGATTGGTGCCTGTCCAGCGGTTGAAAATCTTTGCGCTAGTAGCTATTAATAAAGAGTAATTTTTTTTCCGTTTAAATAACGAAAAAAAATGAATCATCGAAAAATATTAAAGAAAGATAAAATAAAACATTCTACTCAAGTTAAACAATACTTGCCATTTCGAAAATTAAGCTAAGATAACATTCAACGATTGAGACTGATCGAGTCTAATTTCTAAAAGCATTGTCTAGCTTGAGATAAGTTCGTCTTTATGTTCCTAAATTTGCGGTTTGAGACATGTCATTTGATGACATTTCCTTTTTCATCGGACATTGAAATCATTTTTCGTGTTTAATGATACGAAATCTCTCCTTCTTTAGAGGAAAAATTCTCACAAAAAGACTTCTGATGATCTGATGGAATTAATAATCAAATAACCTTGGGATTGTACTGTAACATGGACATCATTGAATTAATGTCCCTCCCTGCATAAATATCCTTTAAAGTCCTTAATGTTCATTTGTTTTTATAAAATTTTGCCGCTTTTAAGAAGCATGGTTAAATTTCTTTCTCCTTGGTCTCATACACACGGTTAGTTAAATCATCGTTTCGAAAAAGTTGCCTGTTAACTAGTTGATTGGCGTTTTCGTTGACTTCACACGAGTTGAATCAACTTTTCTTCTAATCAGCGGATTTTTTTTTTGAGCAATTACGATTTCTTATTGTTCTCACTTGACAGTTTTGAATTCCTATGGTTTTATTTTCCCCCCGCCTCCCTCTGCAGCACCACCGTCGGCCGGCTGCCTCACGATGCTGCTCCTCAAGCGAAACCCGTCTCCAGGTTGCGTCACTTACTTTCCTGCACTTACACATACACCTACACACACACCTACATACACACACACACCTACATACACACACACACCTACATGCACACACACCTACATACACACACACCTACATACACACACACCTACATACACACATACACCTACACACACAAACACATATACACACGCATACATACAGACACCTACACATACACACAATTACCTACACATACCCTCCACACAAACACACATACACTTAACTACCCACACACACACATACCCCACATACACCTACATACACAAACACATACACACACGCATACATAAAGACACCTACACACACACACAAACACATACACACAACTACCTACACATACCCCCCCCCACACATACACACAACTACCCACCCACACATAGCCCCTCCCCCCACACAAACACAGACGCCTACATACACACACGCATTCGTGACTGCGAAAAACATAATTTGAATTCAAGATGTCCAAGTTCAAATTAATTATTTTTTCTTTAACTTCAAACACACTTCACTCAGTATTTGACATGTTTGCCAATAGTTATGGCAATCCTTAGCGGGCAGCATTTGTATGGTGCGATTAGAATCTGCGAAGCCTTCACAATGCTGCCTGGTTAGGTTTGTCAACTATAGGTCGGTAGTAAGTGACTAACTACCAAAAAATACGAAAAATTGTATCGATAATGCTAGAAGTTTAAAAAAAGTTTGAGTAACAGCTAGAGTTTAATTGTAAAAAAAGTTTGGTCAATAGCTAGAATTTAATTGTAAAAAAAGTTTGAGTAAAAAAATTTAAGAATACTAAAGAGTAGAACTACTGCAATAGAAACTATCAATTGTCTGCCAAACATGTGTTAACAATTCTGTAAGGAAACAACGGGATTGAAAATGACTGTTCATTAGCTTCAAAATTTATGAACTGGATTGCACCAGAGCCCACCATTCATGAGGTTTACTGCTTATCAAACTGGTTGGTAAAAATTCATTTCAAAAAAAAGTGTAGGAGCTGCGTTCCCTTGAACTCTCATGCAAATTTAAGCTCTATGAATCATACATACTGCGCATTCGGGAGACTGGGGTACAAATGAAAACAACTGATCTTGTTATTCTTCTTATCTCTTCAGAAGAGCGTTTCTTAATTTCTTTTATAAGTAGAAACCTTTTTAATATTCACTTTTTCACGAAACCCCTAGTTTATCTTGAATGGTATGGTTTGAATGTGGGTGAATTTTATAAATTTATCGTAAGACTTAATTTTGTGTGATATTTTCAATTAAAATGACTTCAACTTTCATTTGGAGAATAAACCAGGTTGCATGAGATCAGCTTACGTATTTTACATGAAATACACCATCAGCTCAGTCATTCCAGCCGAGGACTGCAGTTTCGTGCTTATTAGCACTCATCAGCCCGGCATAGGAAGTGAACAAGCTGGAGGTGGAAACCTCTTAAGGAAGCCAAGAGTGTCAAACAAACTGGTAGCTAACATAGAATTAGCACTCAGACCAGCAATAGTTATTTTGCATTGAAAAAAAGGTTCCTTGTAACCCTTGCATCCCTTTTGTGCAATTATGCGTAGTCCTTGCTTATTTTTACAACCCTAACCACCCAATTGCTTTTGTCAATCTTTTACCAGCAGACAAGTTAAACTTAAACTTCAGGAACTGAATTTCCTCATTGAAAACATAGTAAATTAGAACTTCTACTAAAACGCATTGTTTTGACAGTTTACAGATCCCTTAAAACTTCCATTAGTCTTTTTTTCCCACAAAAAGACGCTTTGTTTGTCTCTGACGTCACCATCAGGACGTACGCAAGGATATCACGTCGATGACGTCGTAAAACAGTAAGGGACTGGTTTTCCAGATTATGGTCGCCCGTCTTCCCTTGTAACTCATGAAATTTACGACGACCTTGAAAATAGTGACAGAATTAATCGAAATTTTATGCATGAAGGAAAACAATTTCAAAGACGTTTTACGTTTCGAGTATAATTAACGTACACGACCATTCCGTTGTATAACTGACTTTCGACAACTCATTTTTCTCCCACAGCAGCTCCTTCGCCTGCAGCTCGAAAATGTTGATCTCGAACCTTCCTACCTTGAAAACCTCCCTATGTCGAAGCTTTTCAATTTGACTGTAGAGTAGAATCTCGTTTATCCGGCCCCTGTTTTTTCGAATCTTTGGTTTATCCAAATCAAATTTGTAGTCGACAAAAAAAAAAAAAAAAAAAAAAAAAAAAAAAAAAATGAATAAGAAGACATTTCGGCAAGTTGATCTTTTTATGACTACAAATATATATATGAATGTATAATGAAGAACCTTCAAATTGATTTTTCATTCAAAATAATTAAGACTATGACGCAATCTATCTATTACATATAATAAAATAAGATGTTTGTGTGTGTGTGTGTGTGTGTGGCGCGCATCCCGGGAAAACGGTAAGGCCTAGAAAGATGAAAATTGGTATACAGGTGCAGTTTTTGCTGAAGTTGTGCACCTCGGGCTTCGATTTTTGATATTTTTAATAGAAAAAAAGTTATTTAATGTTTTATGCGTTTTTTTGCACTTTTTAGTACTTTTTACCTCACAGACCCCGAACCAATCGCACCACACAAATATTTTTGTACTATAGTGTAGGAAATTTAATTTTAAATATGATGAATGAAAAAATTTTGAAGATAGAGCAATTTTTGTATTTTTTATAAATTTTTGAAAAAACCTTTATTTTGCATTTTTTTCTGGGTTTAGTTTTTTACGAAACCCATCCTCCAAAAATTATTCAGCCCTCAATTCTAAAATTTTAGTTGGTGATAGTAAAAACATTTCGCCCCCTTCAGAAGAAAAAAGTTTTTAAAAATACCCAAAAGTTTTTTCTTTACAATTTTTTAAATGCAGAACACGACACGACCTGTAAGCATTGCCGGCTGAGTTCCGCACTTCCTCATCATGTGATCTAACTGAAATCGTTTGCTTTCTCTTCACTTTTTTTCTTTTTAACGTTCAGAGAATTTCATATCTTTATTTTTCCAACTTTTTTTTTTCTGGACTGTTTGCTATATTTATTATTGGTCAAATATTTTTGCGCATTTTAATTCAATAAAAGCGGTGATTTTTTTTTTTATCTTTTTCAAGCGCTGCTTTTTGCACACTACAGGGAACATAGAGCCTTTTTTTTTGCGTGTAATGTTAAGTAAATAAATAAAGCCCGCGGTTTTTTGCATGATTTTTGTAGGGATTGGTGGTTATGTTTGATAGATAGAGAGATGATATTAAGTGGGCAAAATTTTTTTTTTTTTTTTACATAGAAAGGATTAATTACTATCAGAGGTAGATATGCATGGATCGTATAGATAGATAGTTAGAGAGAACGAAAGGTGGACAAATATAGAGGTGGATACAGTAGATGGACAGTAAGAAATAGAGGAACTTCAACGGGGGATCAATAGCCCCCCCTCCACACCCACCTCCCCCAACCCACGCACAAACACACACCATGACTTTGAAAAAACAATGTTTCACATAAAAGTGGAAATGCTTTTTGTTATTTTCCGACAAAATTTGCATGAAGAGTATGATGCCTTTGGGCCTCCCCTCCCCCCCCCCCACTTAAAAATATGCCAAAGGACATAACGGGAGGTAGATCTAGAAAATACTTTATTCAACACAAAATTTATTTAAGCAGCCGCCGATCAACCTTGGCGTAAAAAGGCGAATGATAATATTGATGTATAGAGAAAAAGAATGATTAATACCATCGACAATTTTTTTTTAAGCAACCGTCGAAAAAGTCAACATTGGCGTAAAAAGGCGAATGATAATATTGATATATAGAGAAAAACATTGATTAATACCGTCGCTAAATTGTGTAAGCAGCCGCCGAAGGCGGCAACCCTGGCGCAAAAGGCGAATTGCGTAAAAAGGCGGACCAGCTGGTCGCCGAAGGCGGCTAGTACGTAATATGATTTTCCTCCAAATCATGAAAAGTTAATATTTTGTTTCGTGCAGGATTCTAAATTAAATAATGGGCTTATATTTTGCAAAATTGACTTAATCTACAGCCAAGTGCCCCAGTAAGATGCTATATTTCTTTTTATTTAGCTCATAAAGTAGTAAATATTTTTATAGCAATAAATAATTATAGCAACAACATTTTGTGTAAGGGTCATTCTTTAAAAGAGGTAACTTTTCTGTCACACGCATTTTACTGTAAAAACTTTAAGGAACAATTCATTTAACAATGCTTTTTAATTTAATCAAAAATATACCTATTTAAACCTGCCAACAATTTTACAATAATAATTTTTATTTCAATATGTTTTTGGTTCACAACATGTGAATTCTCACCTCCGTGGCATCTTACACACCTGGTGTAACTGTTTATGTTGCTTTATAACTTGTTTGGTTAAAAGTATATACTTATTTATTTAATATTTCTTTCACAAGTGTCTCAAATACTAATCGTTTAAGTACATTTAGTTTTTTAATATTGTCCTTTAGTTTGTTTTAGTAGGATAAGGAATCATGACACACAATAAATTCTCACCTCCGTTACCTAAACACAAAATGCTATTTCTCATTAACACGTGGCAGTAATGAGATCACATTTTATTTCTCATGAACAGGCTAGCCCTCTTGTTTATTTTCAGTCATAAAGAAGTTGTGAGGTTTTTGTCGAGAAGCAAGAAGATTTTGTTGGAAAAACTAAGTGTGGTTACTGTGAACTTTCACCTCCGTGAACTTGAATTTCAGGGATGTAAATTAATATAAAAAAAGAAGTGAACATGTTTTCATATGTTTAACATGTGCAGATTATTGCAACGAAGGAAAAAAAATATTTCCCTGAAAAATGTATCCATTACGCCTACATTAATGGAAAATTTCTCACCTCCGTGACAGACCTTATTAATGTCATTATTTCTGAGGTGAAAATAAATGATGGTGGGGAAATACATCGATATTAGACATTCTACCAAAATTGTCAGCATATTGTCAAATTTACTAAGTACTATTTTTAACACACATTTGAACTGAAAGGATAACTAAAAATTAAGCCGCAGTTTAATTAAGAGAGCTTAATATTAGATTCCCTTTAATCAGTAAAATAGCTCGTTGTTTGTTTGCACAAATTATAAAATTACTACTTTGATATTAAATTGGCCTCGATTTTTAAACATTAAAAGTTTTTTTTTATTTTATTTTTGTGAACAAGGCATGTTTTATTTATTTTTTTTAAATTTATTAGTAAAATAATTGGAACTCAGCTCGGAAATTGTTCATGGTTACTTCTAGTAGGTAGCACATGTAAGAATATAAAAAAAGAATAAAAAAGGTTTCGAAATTGAATCATATTTGCGTTCAAAAGTTACGTTTTTTGGATGATCCATAAAAACTATATTTGTGATGTAAAACCTGCCCTTAATTTTTTTTTCTCTACTAGTTTTACTTAAATTGAAGTCATGAAAAAGGTCCCACAAAATATGTATACAAAATTTCAGAACAATAGAATAATTATCAGAAGTTTTACGTCTTGAGAAAAACGCGTTTAAAGTTAAATCTCACAACGGTCTCAAATGTAAACAGCCCCAACTATTTTATTAATGACTTCGGAAGTATTTTGATGATCATTAAAAGTTTAGTACCAAACTGTTCAGAAACTTAGGGGCAATAACATATATTGTTTTTCAAAACATCGGATTTTTTGTGGTTAAAAAGTCCTGAGACCCCCTTAATTACAATTGTCCAACAGACATCACATCTTACTTTGGAGAGTCAGTCCGACATCACAGCAGTTGAACTGTTTTTGATTAAGTGCTAGCGCGAAACGATCCTCGGTAATTTTGTTAAAACGAAACTGTTTTTCCTGTAATAAAAGATATGTTAGCTTTTCTAGGATTTGTTTTGCACATCCTCCATATTACCCAGATTTTCGTTTATCCGAATTGCCTTTTGTCCCAATTAGTTTGAATAAACAAGGTGTATTGTATTTGTAACTTAAATTCAACGGTTTTTTTTTTTTTCCAGACTTGAAAGATTTCTCCCAAACATATCTTGAATTTTGGGCACATTGACCCTTTTGGATTTGAGACTTAACGACCTTTATCAACAGCAGAATTAGGGACAAAGAGCGTTCTATCTAAATATCAAGTTATAGTTAGGGCCGTTTTATTGTGCTCTGCTGTTCCCATTCCAATAGCATTCAAATATCATTGAACAGTTCTAATTACAATTTTATCGTGTGCATGACGTTAAAATTAATATTTCGTTTAAATTTCTCCGAAAACGGAAAATCTTTAATGGCAATAAAATTGAATTAGGCTTTAATATATAATGTAAAATGATTTTTTTTATTTGCAAAACTACAGCACGGATAAACAACATGATACGTCAAAGGACAACAAGAATAGATCTCCATAATAAAATTTTAAATTACTTTTGCCATAACAAGCACTTAAGAACCATAGAACAATGGAAGCTTGAAAAATCGAATAAAATTAAATTTTATTTGCATTATTATACTTTTTGAGCAAGTATATGTACAAGAACTTGCGGCACGAAAAAATGAATTTTTTCGGCGCAAGTCCGACGCATCGGTTTTTCGCCAAATTTGGGACTGAGGTCCGAACGTAAACTGTCGTCCTGACCTAAACTGTGGATTTGTATGACGAACATTCACACACACACACACACACACACACAAACAAACAAATACACTTCCCTTTATATTCTCATATATATATAATAAAGAATTCATTCATGGACTAACGCTCTAACGTGATCAACAATGAAACTCGCGCCATAGCATGATAATTTGATAATACTTTCTGGCAATGTTTAACATGCAGAGGAAAGCTTTATTGTGACAAGGCTGATTTGTATCCGGTAATTAACTCTTTTAATGGTAAGATTGTCATTTCAAGGGAATGAAGAAACGAAAAAGTGGTCAACAATGAGCGCTATCTACTGGAGTTTCGAGTTAATCCACTGGAGTTAGGGTTTACAATTTCAACTATCAAAATATCACCAAACAGGCAATTGCTTCGTTCGAATATAGAAGCGATTTTAACCCGTCATACTTGATGGGCGATTTTCTAGAATTTATAAAATTGTGATATACCTTTTCGCTTTTAAGGTTGTTCAGTTTTGACTGCATAAAAAGTATGTTCCACTCTGAGAAATACAAAAGTAATCTTTCTTTTTGCAGTGCTGGACTCTTCGGGCAGGTTCCCAGAAGGTTTTCTGTCCGGCACGCTGACGTCATTGGGCAACTACGAGGAATGCGTCAATATCCACGTGAATGAAACCAAACTCAAACTGCAAGGCCAGTACTGCACCATCAGCCTCAACCCACCTATTCCATCATGGAAGCCGTTCACCACCGTCCACTTCCCCATGCCAGAACTAGTCAATGTCTCTGGTCCAGACACGGTAAGCTAAAAGTTTTTTATTTTCAGACCCAATCTGTTTTTCCGACTAAAGTGAAACCCCGTTGCAACGAACTTCAAGGGACCGCAATTTTTTATTCGTTGTATCGAGTATTGCGTTCTGATGGAATTCGAGCAATGAAAGGGAAATGAAATCGGAGCTAGAAATTTATTTTGCTGAAACCGATATTTCGTCACATTGGTGTTCGCTTTAACGGGATTTCACTGAATGTACATGAGGAAACTCGGGTCTTGCTTGTAAATGTATTTTTGATTTTTAATAAATAAAAAATAAATAAATAAATACATGATTTAATGTGTGCTTTAAAATAAATGGCCAATCCATTCGTCTTTATAATATGCTGACCTATTCTGTGTGTGTAAAATTATATTTTTTAAAAAAAGATGTACAGTCAGCAGAATTAAAAATTAATTTAAAATACATCTACATTTTCAATATTAAATAACTATTACATGCTCACCAATAACTCTAAAAAATATTTTATTTACTTGTTTCTTCATTTAGGCAGCAGTTGAAAATTTAGAAACGCAAACTGTTCAGCAACAATGATTGGGGGGTGGGGGGAGGGCAATAAACATGTTGCAGAGTTTTTTTTGCTTTGTTTGTTTGTCTTTAAAAAATTGAATTTAATGTTTCTTCTACTTCTGAAAAAAAAAAAATCGCATTAATCAGTACTCAAGTATTTTCTTGAAATGGTATTTAGAAAAACGTTTTCCTTTTGAATAGTAAAAAAAAGTAAATGCTGGAGTGATTTTTTTTTAAATGTCAGTGTTCTTTGCCTTGTGTACTTTCTCCTATTAAATTTAGTTCAATAGTCTCGCTATATATATTAAAAAAAAATTGTCAAGAAGAAATTGTGAAAGGATGTCTGAGGCGGGTCTGCCTGCGTCAAGGAGACCCCACAGCACCTACAGTCTTGAAATTTTGTACAAAATTACTTCGAACCCCGGAGGTTTTGCACCTAAGTTTTTTTTTTTTTTAATTTTTTTTATAATTAATTCTTTAATCTAAAATTTCACTCAAATTGCCAATTAAAGGGATGAATGATTTCCCACATCCGTTAATATTATATGTCGTTCGAAAGAGATTTTTCTTTCTGTATCAAAAAAAGCTTGTTTCAATTTTCTCAATTGATTAGCATAGCAGATATAAGGGTTTCTCTTCTAAGCGAAAAGAACTAGGCTCAACTCAATGAAAGTCCAGAGCTAAAAAGCAAAATACTTGAGCAAAATTACTAGAGAACACGAATTTGAAAGCGACTTTTCAAACGTACAAAGCTGTCGTTTTGCAATGCTCAGGAGCCCCTTAGCACCTATAGCTGTTCAAAATGCTTTTTTTTTTTTTTAATATTTCGGTTATGCATATTTTTATCAAATTCTTTTTTTCTTCGGTTAGGAGCGGGATTGAGTTCTTATTATGAGCTCATTACTTAAATTCTATTTTCTACGGGAGAGAGAGGGGGGGGGGGGGATTTTTACTTGGGGTTCCAAACATAACTTGAAATGCGTTTTTAATCTGATTCTTTCTAATAGTTTCTAATAGACGATTTAAATCTTTGTGAATCAATTAAGATTGCGAGGCAATCTTCGAGGGTTGGAGAGCGGCAGGGCACGGAGTCCCCTAGTTATTAAAACATATCTAGTAATCAATTTAAGCTTCTTTACTAAGAAATTTTTAGGGGTTGAAATCCAAAATTGAGTATGAAAAACATTTGTAATTCAAACTACTTTTCTCTATATCATGAAACTCTGACCATGGGATGTAGAGGGAGTTGGGTCATATTCGACCTAAGGGCAAGCTTGACCAGGCCCCATAATTACAATATTATTAAGCAATTACGAATTGCAGATTGCTCCCACTTGGCCGTAGTTGATGTCTTACTCTCCCCCTGGCCCTTTTGATAACACAGCAAAATCCCTTTAATGCGGACACTAACGGGACGATTTTTTTCCGCAATAGAGAGGTGTCCGCAGGATAGAGGTTTAATAATGTTACTTGCATTGGAACTGGGGAACTCAAAATTGTCCACATAAGAGGAGTGTCCGCCTTTGAGGGGTGTCCCTTAGGAGGGGTTTAACTGTACTTCTCGCGCTTTGATCGAAAGAAACTTTGGGACAAATGAAAACCAAAATTTCAATCGCACTAAAAAATTTTGAATGAAAGTTGGATGGAAAAATCTATCGGCAATGGGATTGTTTCCTTCAGTCAAAAGTACAACTTTTAGTCCCTGAAGTTGAAGTAAAGTAAAGTAAAGTAAAGTAAAGTAAAAAATAAAATAAATAAAAATAAAAATAAAAATAAAAAAAATTAAAAATAAAATAAATAAATAATAATAATAAGAACCTAGAAAATACTTAAATTTTCCCAACATTTATTTTTTAATTAATTTTTGTAAAGTCTGATTTTTCAAACAAGCCGTAGTCTTTAGAACGTCAAAAGAGATGTACTTCGGTGCGCACTCCACTGGCGAGCTGAATGTTAACGCTCGCTGTCTACCGCATTTCCAGGTTATGATAATTCAGAAGCGAATTAAATATTGCGCTCTGCGCTAATGGCATCAGTGAGTGGCATTTCATCATTTGTGATGTCATGTGCAGAAGCGTAAAAAAGGAAATTAAATCTGCACATTAATTAAAATAATTGCTAAAAACAGCAAACTTTGTCAAATTATTTTAAAAATGATCAAATCCTATGTTTTTAAGCATGCTCTTTCAGAAAAAATACTTTTAAACTTTCAGAAACGACCCCATTTGGCATGCTCCAAGTAATGATAATTCTCCCCAAAGTTGCTTTAAAATGTAAAAAATCCGTCAAAAAATAAATAGGTCGAGAAGAAAACTCCATTTTATTTAACTTTTAAGGAGAATATATTTGTTTTCAATCATCTTTGCGGACGTTAATCTTTCTTTTAACAACAAACGATAATAAACAAGACTCGCCAGAGCACGAAAGGTTTAGAACTCCTGTTTTAAAACATGACCCCTCTTATTTTAAAACGTGTCTCTCGAGGGGGGGGGGACTATGAAAAAAATCGTATCAGCTTTACAATATACTGAAAAACTATACCCATTTCTAAGCATTATAATTAGAAAAACAGGGATGCCCGCCACCCTAAGGGCAAGGGCGCACCCCCCTCAATATCGCAGACTTCCCCAAAAGCAAGAGATCCCCCACCCCCCAAAAACGAGAAAAGTACCCCTCAAAATAATCCCTCCTAAAAATTTCAATGGCGCAGTCTGCGCCATGATCACTCCTAGGTGGGCACCCCTGAGAAAGATGTAAGGACGCAAAAAGCTTAATTTTTCCGAGTCGTATCAAATTCTTATGAACTTAAATGTGATGGGTCCGGGACAGAAGTGTGACAAGCTACAAGGAGTGACTTTTCAATCAAAATTTTTGTTTCTCATAAAACTAAAATTGAAAAAAAAAATAATTTGAATTTTGTCATCTTGATTTCAAATTATGTTTTTCGCAATCACGAGTGTGTGTGTGTATGTAGGCGTGTGTGTTTGTGTGTGGGGGGGTATGTGTGTTTGTGTGTGGGGGGGTATGTGTGTTTGTGTGTAGGGGGTATGTGTATGTGTGTGCAGGCATGTGTGTGTGTCTGTGTGCAGGCATGAGTGTTGGTAGTTGTGTGTATGAGTGTTTGTGTGCGTGGGGGCGGGGTATGTGTATGTGTGTGTAGGCATATGTGTTTGTGTCTGTGTGCAGGCATGAATGTGTGGGTAGTTGTGTGTATGTGTTTGTGTGTGTGTATGTGTCTGTATGTATGCGTGTGTGTTTGTGTATGTGTGTGTAGTTGTGTATGTATGCGCGTGTGTGTAGGATATGGAAGCAACCTGGAGACGGTTTTCGCTATAGGAGCAGCATCGTGAGGAGCCGGTCGACGGTGATGCTGCAGAGGGTGCTGGCGGGAAAATAAAATCATAGGAATTCAAAACAGTCAAATGAAAGCAATAAGCAATCGTGATAGCTCAATAAACATGACAATGGATTACTTCATTTGGAGAAAAACATATCTGGTTTTAGTATCCCAGAAAAAAGAATGCATAATACCTTTGAAAAATGCTACAAATATTTTTATAAGTTGGAAATTGGTTTACCGAAAATTCACATCACGTGGCATACCGCATTCTTGCCCCGAGCCATTTATATGTCCATTACTTTTATCTCAAACCTTTTATTTTGCAATGCTGTACAGGAAGACATTAAAAACAAGAAATATTGACCACGATGTTTGCATAAATATCAATTAGTGACGTAACAGAACGCTTCATCATCCAAGCGCAAAAAATATATAGCCAGCGAGGACAGATTCTTGTCTTGCACGTGTTGTTTACAACATAAAAAAAATTCAGTCTGATTGAAAGCACCAGATTAGAAAGAACCTCCAATTACAGAGGGAAAACGCCGTATTTTAAAAATACGTATGTCTGTTTTATTGTTTTGAAAAAAAAAACATTGTCCACACTTTTTTTAGTGTGACGTAAAACATTATATATGACATTTTCTCCCAAACAACTATTTTGAGGAACCTAATATTTCTCGAATCGTCTTCATGCTGGTGTTAGCAGGAAGTTAAGATTTTTTATCTTCTGAAGTTAGTACTTTCAACAGCTCGTACCCAGACCCGTCATTTAGGGGGGGGGGGGAGGGGCAATTAACACCCGTGGATTTTAGAATTGAATATACTAACATAAGAGTGGGAGTGGTTTTAGTTGTTTTTCGGTAAAATTTGCACCGAGTGGCCTTTTGATCCCCCTGGAAAACTTAAAAATGGCGGACCTGAGCAAGAATCCATCCTCTAGAGATTTTTTTTATCTTCTGCTGGTAGAGAATTTTTATTTTTGGAAGACTTTTTTTATCCCCTTCAAAGCTATTATATTTGAGGCAGTGAGAAGCAAAGGGATGTAAGTGGAGATTTTCAAGTTTTGAGTAAAACTCGTTTAAAGATAACGTCCTAGGTAGGCTTTCATTGAATTTGTTTTCTGAATCATGCTGTATAGCAGCAACTACCAGGGCTACTAGTACCATCTCTTGCCCCAAGACAGAGAAAGGGTTCACCTGCCATTTGTAATGGTTATCACCAAATTTTAAATTTTGCCACTTACATCCCTTTGCTTCTCGCTGCCTCATTTGGTATTGCCTGTTATAACACGAGACGATTGACAAAACGATCTTATACTCCTTGAAAAGACATCAACAACATACATATCTTTAATTAGAGGAGAGAAAGATTCTGGGACTGAAGGGAAAGGAAAATATTTCCTGAAGCAGGAGCGTCCTCCTAAGGAGGGCAATGTTTAGAAGGGTATTTTTCTGTTTCTTGCTCTTGGAGGGTCTCCGCAATGTTTAGGAGGGCGCGTCCTTGCTTTTAGGGGGTGTGGGAACCCCTGCACTTCTCTGGTAATGTAGTTTACTAGGGCGTTTTTTACCCCTGGTCCAAACCTCATATTAAGATGAATCTCGCGGGTCAGGAAAAACATAAAATTTAATTATATGATTTAAAAAAATTCTAGATAGCATGGAAGAACAAGAAGAGAAATGAAAGAGAGCTACAAATATATATATATATATATATATATATATATATATATATATATATATATATATATATATATATATTGTCATCATTACAACATATTTATTTTATTGTAACGAACTTAGTAACTGTTTTTTAGTTACAAATTTATGACTACATGGCTGCTTCAAATTTGCAACAATCATTCACAACACAGAATGAACGTAATCATCTGATTTGAATGGCTTAAGAATATATTTTTGTTTCGTATAACAATGAAAGCAGCTTCGGGCCACGTGCAGACCCCTTCTTTCAAAATTATCCGGGGGGAGGGGAGCAAAGGGCTTCCGTTCAATACGTTTTATAGGGAGAAACAACAAAATGCGTGCAAAATGCATGCCTCATTTCCCCATGTTTCTAAATTCCTGGAGGGGTCGATTGATTCCCCTGATCGCCCGAATAATGGGCCTGGCCAAGTGGATAAGCTTTATTGCGGCTCACATGTGACCCGCGGGCCGTTGGCTGGGCGCCACTGGACTGTGACATTGTTGCATTCTGGGTGTCGTAATGTTGAATACTTAAAGCTTTCACAACATTTCCAAACGCGGTTATCTATTGATAACGTATATAATCAATTTAAAAAAGTGGTTATTCCAATTGATAATATGTGTAACTTTGGTTTTTAGTATCATTCCATTACCTTCCACTGAATGAACCGATTTGGTTGATTCTTTTAAATTGACTGAGGATATTCCTATAAGATTTCCTGTCGATTGTTTTGCATATTGAGACAATGAAAGGAAAATTGGCGGAAAACCTAAACAAAAAGTCACATTACAATCTTGTATTCAGTTGACAATAGATGAAATAAAAGTCTGGCACTTTCATTGTTTAACTAACCATACCCTTTTCTCTGGATGAACCGATTTAGTCATTTTTCTTCTTTTTCTAATGGATCAAATGTGTTTTCTTAACAACTCTGTATTATTTGTTAATTTATTAAAATATACCTTGTATATTTTCTGCAATCAGAGAAGTAGTTATGAGCGAAAAACTTCGAAATTCAGTCGCATTACATTCTGTGACATAGCGCCAGGGAACGTTTGTACGCTGAGCTTCTCCACTTCGAAATGGAGAAAGGGAATGTGAAAAGAAGAGAGAGGAGAGAGAAACCCCAAAATTTTTTCTGTCCCATTACATTCCAGTAGAGTAGCATCAGGAAGTTTATTCAACAGATAGTTCAAACTAGTTTTGCGATAGAAATATGAAGTTAGTCAGGGGCGGATGCAGGGGGAGGGTCATGGGGGACATGACCCCCCCCCCCAAACCGTCGACACTATTATACATCCAGATTGTATTCAAATTTATGAATAAAATGTAAACGATTGCAGTCATCTTTTTTATTTATTTAATACTTCCTTTTACAAAAAAGGAAGTATTGTATTCGCGAAAAAAATTTCACTCAAAATTCGGCCTTAATTTCCACTTAGCTCACCACCGAATTAATGTTGAGTTTTTTTTTTCAACTCAACCACACGTGGATAAGTGCCTAAGAACGTATAGACAATCAAAATATCCATTTTGACATTCCCCGAGTTAATTACAACGACTTTTCTCGTGATGTACGTATGTATGTATTTGCGTATATATGTCGCATAACTCAAGAATGGTATGTCCTAGAAAGTTGAAATTTTGTACGTAGACTCCAAGTGGGGTCTAGTTGTGCACCTCCTTTTTTGGTTGCATTCGGATGCTCCAAAGGGGGTCTTTTACACCTTTTTGGGGGGAAATCATTGTTAATTTCGATGTAAACTCAAGTGGTGTTATAATTTGTCGGATACTTGGCCATAAATCGGCAGTCTTTTGGTCGCCAAGTTTTGTCTCCAACTTGGAGACAAATTTGGTGATTTTTTAAAATTTGGTTTCAATTTGGCCATAGTTGGTGATATTTGGAGAGTTAACTATTGAATCACATTAAAATTGCCAATAATGAGGAAATAACTTTAAATTGGTGTAAAAGGAAGTCATGTGATTCACACATCAGCTCGTTAATTTTAGAAGTAAACATTTGGAATAGTACTTCTTTTCATTACTTATGAAATTAATTAGTAACGTTCCTGCTCGTTTAGGGGCATTAATCTTGGCCGATTTGTTTGCATTTTATTAACACCCCAGCAGTTTCAGAAATTTTTTGCATCCAAAACCGGAGGTTCGTTCATAGGAAAGGAGGGGGGGGGTTAAGGACCCCTCTTAAAATGGTAGTCTGTATACGCCCCTGAAATTAGTTCACTTTGATTGTAATCGTATAAAACTACTCAAATGACGAGTGAAGAGTTGTAATTAACTTTTATCCACAGATGGCAGCACCAAAACTTTAAATGATTTCGGCCACTCTTTCCACGTTTTTATCATAGATGTACAGTTTCCATACAATTTTATACTTCCTTTTACAAAAAAGGAAGTATTGCATTCGCGAAAAAATTTTCGCTCAAAAATCGACCTTAATTTTCATTTTGCTCACCTCCGAATGAATGTTGAGTTTTTTTTTTTTTTTTTCGACTCGACCACATGTGGATTAGTTGCGTTTATTGCAACTGATGCGAGCGAAGGGTTTTTTCATGAAATGACGAGAATGGTTGAGAATGGCCATTAAGATGTTAAGGCCAAGGATATGGTGTGGACGTTTTTATGAAAGCGCCTAAGAACGTATAGTCACGCGAAATATCCATTTTAACGATTTCCGAGTTAATTACAACAAGTTTTCTCGTGACGTCTGTATGTATGTGCGTATATGCGTACGTGCGTATGTATGACGCATAACTCAAGAACGGCATGTCCTAGAAAGTTGAAATTTGGTACTTAGACTCCTAGTGAGGTCTAGTTATGCACCTCCCCTTTTGGTTGCTTCCGGGTGTTTCAGAAGGGGTCTTTTGCACCTTTGGGGGGGGGGGGGGGTCAGTGTTAATTTTGATGTAAACTCAAGTGGTGTTATAATTTGGCGGACATTTGGCGATGTATCGCCAGTCTTAAATTTGGCGATTTTTGGCGATTTTTTAAATTTTTTAATCTGGTTTCAATTTGGCCACTGTTGGTGATATTTAGAGAGTAAACTGCTGAATCGCATTAAAATTGCCAATATTGGGAAAATGACATTAAATTGCAGTAAAAGGAAGCAGTGTGATGCACACATCAGCTCGTTTAATCTCCACACAGTGGCGGTGTTACGGGGTGGATATTTGGGCAGTTACCTCTCTCAGGAATGCGAAGCGCCTTTTTTTTTTCTTTTTTTGAAATTTTTTTTTGAAAGCATGAATGTACGTTTAATATCTTTAAAATATAAATCTAAAAATAGGCTAAATGACTAGTTATGGACAACCAACTATAGTTGGGCCAACTTAGCAGCGTCGTAATGCTGTTATTAGGATCTGCATCGCCTTCACAATAATGCCGGGTTAAGTTTGCTCCAACTATACTTAGTAATGCGCAGCTTTGTCTTGTATTGTCAATATAAAGTTTGTTATAGGTATTCCAGGAACACCATTAGTGGATTATCAAAAAAGTATCTTTCAAGAAAAAACCCCCCACCACATTTTTTCCAAACACAAGTTTTTATCTGCAGTGGGATTACTTTATGTTGATGCGTCTTGGTCATCGATAGTGAATTTTCTTTAGCATTTAAATTTTCAAAGAGTTCCTTTCTTAAAGACCTGACATTGTTGGTTTTTTTTATTTATAAATCCGATCGCATTACTATTGCTAGTTTTATTGCTATGTTTATAAAAAAAAAAAAAAGAAAAAAAGAAAAAAGAGCTGTTTAAGATAGTCTTTGGGCAGTCAGTAATTATTTTCCTCTGTAGTTTTTTGTAGGGAATTAACGCATCCGTGATAACGCACGTCACTTTTTCAACTAGTATCTGCTTCTCGAACAAATCAGAAAGATCCTTTGCCCTTGTCAAGGAATATGGTCTAAAACTTTCAATGTGTAAGTTCTTGATTGTGTGTCATCGATGTCGGTATCTTCGTTGGCTTCATTTGTTGCTTCTAAAAGCTCTCTTTCTAGTGTGCTCTGAGATCGTGCGTTTAACAACTTTGCTTCTGATAGTCTAAGATCCCACTGGGCTTGACCGACTTTCATCGAGTTCCCAAAAACTGTTACCATAGATAAACGTAAATAAAACGTGAAAGTAAAAATTTTTACCACTTTCTCGTGAACTAATCAGGGTTGCCAGGGGTTGAAAAGTGCCTAAAAAACGAGTAATTTAGCTTCATCGAGTTTCCGAAAATTGTTATCATAAATGAAGAGTGAAAGTTGTAAACGAAACGTTTAAGTAAGGTTGCCTACCTTTTGCGTGTGAACTAATCAGGATTGCTAGGCTGAAAGGTGCCCAAAAATGCGCAATTTATCTTAAATGAATAAAAAAGTGAATTAGAAATGAAGTTATGTAAATGAATTACTTAATAAGTGAATACATACGTGATTTAGTTAGTAATTGCGTGAGTAAACGAAATACTTAATCTATTTCGCTTTGCCCCGCATGTAATTGATTAATTGTACAAAATATTTAAAATACAAACTATCTTAATATTAACTAAATATATACAGCATCGAATATTAGAAGGTCTCAATAACGTTTAAAACGTTAATAACAAAAACTTTATAATAACAATCATAATTTTTGACCAACAACAAATGCTACAATATGAGCATCAATTTTCGAAAATAGCGTTATTGTCATGTGCTTTAATTTTTGGTGACTTTTTTCCCCCCGGCTGGAATAGAATGCATGTGCTAGTTAATTAATGCATAGTTAAAATATTACTAGATTAGTGGAACTATAAGCAGAGCAGTGACGTTTCCATCAATTTTTCTGAGGGTATACTCCCAGTAATCCATTACGCACTGTATGTGTATGCGATCATGTACATAACATGTCAAAATATGAAAATATTTGAAGTTTGAGGGTATACGCTATATTTCTAAAAAATGTTTGAGAATATACGGCGAGATACCCTTTGGGAACACCACTGAAGCAGATAATATTTCACTTTGCCCCACTTTCCCCTACTTCTCAAGGCATGTCTTTTTTTCCCTGTATAGAAGGGTTTCTTATGGATGATGCAGTTTTATTGTTAACGGCTGCATTGGTTTGACATAAGTTGGTAATTGGAATTCTACATGCCCGATCAAACGTTAGCGTTCTGACGAAAAATTAATGAAAGCGAAAAATACAAAAATCATTCTTTTAAAAATCTGAAACACTTAGGGAAAGGTCACCAGTAACAGACAAGGGCCCAGTAACAGACATTTATGAGTTTAGATTAAAATAATAAGCCTTTTGGGCAAATGAAAAAGTGACGTTGCTGTGGCCCATGAAAACGGTGCAACCATCTACTGTTATCAGAGTGAATTTTATGAGCCAGTTGGTATTTACTAGGCAGTGGTGGAAGGTTATGAACAGCTACCACGAGGTCTGCCGGCGTTTCATGTTCATTTGAATTTAATAAGGGTTTAGATTTAAAAATAGAGAACTTTTGCACATTTTGAAGAGAAAAAAGGGAAGTTTGTCCATTACTCTCATCCTTTTCTTATCCAATCTGTTGTCATCAGAATTATCGGTGTCTGTTACTGGGGGTCGGACCATTTTCCGAAATTGCGCATATAAAAATAGAATGAACTAATTCACAGGATTCAAAAGCGGTCAAACATTAGATGAGGTGTAGTTGCACGAGAGAAAAATAGTTTAAAAAGTCTAAATATATTAAAAAGCTCAGAAAATTGAGTTAACCTGAGAGCGATGTCTTAAGCATGTCTGTGACTGGTGCCGTTACCCTAATTGTTGTCATTTTATTCTATAGTACTTTATTTTGGTATTTATTTCGACCAGATAGTTTATTAGCTTCCTGTCTTTCTTTTCTTTCACAGGTCATCACATATCTGACCAAGTTCATCCATAATCTTCACGTGACCTCGATCAAAGTAGGAGTGTGTTCACCCTCTCTCTGTACACCAGGAGACCTCGACAAATTGGTGAAAATAAGTAAGTCGTATGTGTGCAATTCACGAAAAAATTGACATTGGTTTTTATTCTCAATCGATCATTTTTAATTACAGAGGGTGGCAAAATTGCTATACTCAAACAAACTTTTCTGTGTTATTACTGTTTTTTATTTTTGTTACGTAGTTTTGTTATATGAACACATTTTGAAGCTTATTTAACTACAATGAATTAAACATATTAAATGTAAAGTACCCTTCTTATCAATACTATAAATAGGTAAAAAATAAATATTTAATATTTAATAACTCCGCCTTGTGCTGCTATCACGGTTCGGATGCGGCGTGCCATACTTTCAATGCATGATATAGCCACTTGAGTTACCTAGTATTAAAATCGTTATTTTTTCCCCCCCAAAAATCACTTACAAGAAAAAGCTTGTAACTTGAAATTTTAACGGACACTGACATCTGTTACATTAAAAATAATAATAATAGTAATAATAACCAAAATAAAGTGCTGCCAGGTTTAAACTTTTAAATAAACTTCAAAATGTGCTCAAATAATAAAACTATGTTGTAATAAAAAACAATAAAAATACAGAAAAGATTTTGCAGTAAGTTATCGCCCTAAACCAGGACTAAGGCTCTTCTGGTTCATTTAAGAGGTTTTCCACCTTCAGCTCAGTTGTTTCCTATTCCGGGCTGATGAGTGCCAAAAAGCACGAAGCTGCAGTCATCGGATGGAATAACTGAGTTGGTGGTGTATTTTATGCACAGAAAAGTTTTGTGCGATGTTTGAGTATGATAACTTGGCCACCCTCTGTAATATCCCGATCAGGCTCGACTAGTAGAGTAAATAAGCATTAATTCATTTTCGTGTATTACTATTGTAAGTTTTTCGTTTCTGTTGTTTCAAAGAAGGAATTATAAATATAGTCCACCTTGCCATGTAGCAATCAAAAGAGTTGTTTTTGAACGCATAAAATATTTGCCTACGTGTCCCCGTAATTGAAATATGAGGTCTTGAAATGCGCCGAAATTCTGTGAAAAGTTGCCAAATTTGGCAAGTTTTGGTGAGTAATGGAAGACATCCTTCACACGCTCCACAAATGGAATGTCCTGCCACATACAGACGGTAAAGTTGCCCTTCAATTTCTAGCCAAATCTTTAAATTCGGTGCTTTTCTCAAAAAATTGGCAGATATCATAACCTTATGTCTCCATAGAGGGAGACGAGGGCAAATAGTTTTTGCGTTACATTACAATAATTGTTTCTATTTTTTCTTAGTTTCTTGCTGCAACAATTTTTTTTTCTTTCCTTATTTTAGTTCCTGAGAAGCTTGGACTCAGCTGGGACTTCGACGTGGTTCGATGCGAAACTCGACGAAGTGTCATTTTTACGGATGCCCAAGTTACAGCCTTGTAAGACTTTGCTTTACTCATTGCTAGTGACTAGCTTTACATTTAAAAGTAAAGAAGACCGATTTAAGGTCGTATTCACCAGCCAGTTTGAATCTCCGATCTGAACCTCTGATTCTGATTGGTTGAAGAAAGCTTTGAAAGCTGGTTCAGATGTCTGACGGAGACGAAAAAAATAATATTGTCTCTTTTGGAGGCACAATTTATTTATTTATTTGTTTTAAAATTTTACACCAGAAATGAAAAGTTGTTTTCTTGAAAAAGAAATGAAAAGTTGTTTCTGGTATTCTTGAAGCTCTTAAATATTTCCTGTTTTTTCTTCTGTAATAACAAGCAAAATCGAATGTGCCCTTTTGAATCATAATGCGAAAGAAGATATTTATGCTTCTGTGTAATAATGGCCAATAGAATGTGGTTTTTTCAAAGCATCCATTACGCGAAAGAATGTGACTTGTACCCTTTCTAAAATAAAAGATTCACATACATAGTATCAGAAAAGAAATGGTCTCACAAGATGCAATAAAATATTTCACCCTTTGAAAGCCCATTCGTCTCAATTGATTACATTTTGGCGTGTGAATATCTGTCCATCCCTCGGTTCCTACATAAGAAAGTGACCTAACACTTTCTCTTAACCTTTAGAGATCTTGTTTTTGAACATTTTATAACTCTATCCCAAAATAAATAACTACATCTATTAACCTTGGCCCGAAGCTCTTCTTCAAGGAAACCTCCGCTGCACATTTCTGGTGTCATTGGAACTAATAAATGACGTAACTGCTTTGCGTAATCCATTACAAAAGAGTACAAGAGAGACCAGGAGACGTGTTTTGGTCACGTAAAGACTAAGAATAGTTTTTCTTTCTTTCATAAAAGAATAGACTTTGAAAAAGTAGGTATTACTTACGTAGTACGAGGTATGTGTTACCTTTCTGCACAACAAAGATTCGCGAGAGTAATCGATTCAATAAAATGTCAAACAAATTGCAGTTACATTCAAAGCTCATCAACAAAAAAAGTCAGAAATCAGAAACTAAACTGTGCTGAGGGACCGTCTACAAATAATGTCACGCTTCGAGAGACGTAAGTGGGATTCATGAAACTGCGATTGTATGTGACAAAGGGGAGGGAGGGGAAAACAAGAAAAATGGCATCACACATTTTTTAAATAACAATACGCTGTGTTATGCCGCTTAACATGTGACAAGGGCACAAGAGGTAAGGTGAGGTGTGATACTTTGTGACAGACGGGGGGGGGGGGGGTCAGTTTTTTTTTAAAAGTGTGGCGTCATGAATGGAGAGCTTCTAAGAGGTGTGTTGAAAGCGCTACAAGGAAAGACTTAATGAATGTAAAGAAGTTATTTTTCTGAAGAATCGACTTTGAAAAAATAGCAATTAGTTACGCAATACGAAATTTGTGGTAATTTTCTGAACAAATAAATATTCGTTAGAAAAGATGCAATAAAATATCAAACAAATTGCGGTTCCAGTCAAAGTTCATCGGTAAAGAAGTTTTATGCATTAAGAACTAAACTGTGCGCAGAAGATACGAAAGATCGTTTGGAAGTCACGTGTGAGAGAAGGAAGTGGAGATTGGTGAGGTGGTAAAGAAGTAGGATGTGATGTCGCTGGTCAGTTTCTGCCTTCGTTTCGAAGCTACAAGCTTTAAAAACAACAATATAATATTCAAGGAATGAGAAATGTCCTAAGATTTTTTTAAATAATGCGTTTATTATACGCTTTCTGTCTTGGGCCGGTGGGCTGCTTGCCAAGTGGGGCAAGCTGTTTAATCGATGCCAAAAACAAAAATGAACATTAGCAACTTAAAGTTAATTGGGTTGTTTCCGAAGTTTTAAAAGTATTTTTTCTGAAAGAGCACGCTTATAAACATAGGATTTAACCATTTTTGAATAATTTGACAAAGGTTAATATTTTTCAACAATTATTTTAATCGATGCGCAGACTGAAATTCATTTTTTACACTTCTGCACATGACATCACAAGTGATGGAATGCCATTCACGGATGCCATTAGCGCACAGCGGAAATTATATAATGTCCTAGCAACGCGGTTGACAGCAAAACCTAAACATGAAGCGCGCCAAAGTACATCACTTGCGACGTCATAAAGACGCGCCTTATTTCCAAAAACGAACATATTAATAATAATAATAATAATAATATTAAATAAATAAATAAATAAAAAATATCAGTTGGGAATTTTTGTTTTGGCTCCATGTCACTTTATTTGCTTATTCTATCGATTTCAGTGACTAAATGTAGTACTTTTGACTGATGGAAACAACCTCATTGTTCATGAAATCAACAAATAAATTTCAGGGCTGGGCTTAGGCTAGCAAATAATTGGGGACAATAGACTTTTGAAGCTTCATAAACTTAAAAAAAAAAAAAAAAATACAGGTTTTTGAAACTATCTACGATTTAAGGCATCAGTTTAAAGGCATTTTTAAAAGTATTTTTTTCACCACGTACTGTTACTTCCTTTTACAAAAAAGGAAGTATTGTATTCGCGAAAAAAATTTCACTCAAAAATCGGCCTTAATTTCCATTTCGCTCGCTCCCGAATGAATATTGAGTTTTTTTTCCAACCCGACCACACGTGGATATATTCTTAAGAACGTATAGACACCGAAAATATCCATTTTGACGATCCCTGAGTTAATTATAATGCGTTTTCTCGTGACGTCCGTATGTATGTGCGTATGTATCTCGCATAACTCAAAAACTTTATGTCCTAGAAAGTTAAAATTTGGTACGTAGACTCCTAGTGGGGTCTAGTTGTGCACCTTCTGTTTTGGTTGCATTCGGATAGTTCAAAGGGGGTCTTTTGCACCTTTTTGGGGTAAAATAATTGTTAATTTCAATGCAAACTCAAGTGGTGTTATAATTTGGCAATACATCGCCAAGTTTTGTTGCCAAGATTTATTTATTTTTTTAATCTGGTTTCAATTTGGCTATAGTTAAAGAGTTAACCATTGTATCACATTAAAACTGCCAATATTGGAAAAAATTATCTGTATAAAACGTTTTCTCCACTTTGGTTCGCAACAAACTTGAGGTGAAAATATTTAAAGTGTTTCTTTGCTTACTCCGAGGCTCAATTATTATTAAATTTGAGTAAAAGGAAGTCATGTGATGCACATATCAGCTCGTTTTTTTTCTTAATTTCTCTTCGAATTTCGTCACATTCATTAATTTTTTGTTCAACAATTTACTCTTTCTTTCACTTATTTCCTTACTCATTTATTATTTTATTCACCCATCTATTTTCTGATTCATTAGTTAAATCATTCATTCTTTTATGGTTTCATTATTCATTCATTCCTTTGTTTGAATCAAGAAAAAGTACTCATTATCACAAAACAGAAGATATTTTGTTTATCACTTTTTATTATTTTTGTAAAATTCATCCTTAGTATTTTCACAAATTTAGTACAATGCTTAAGATGATTGATTAATCAAGTAAATTAAAAGTATCAATTGAATTAAATCTTTGCCTTCCTCTAGAAAAAAACTTCCATGTATGTAAGCTAAAAACACGAATGTGATCTTTTCTTTCAGGTATGCGATGGGAGTTGTTGTTTTCCTCGCTCTTGTGGGCACTGTGGTGGACATGATCTGGTCATCGGAGGAAATGGAAAGCAGAGGGACCAAGTGTAAGAAACCACTTCGTTTCATTGTCTCTAAAACTACTAAACTCAGTGATGTAATAATAGGCTTGCCAGATTTCTGAAATGTTCCACCGGGACACCGGAATGTCCCCCCCCCCCCTCACCGTCGCTTGTATTCAAAAGGGTACACACCTGTGGCTGATTTTAAGAATGTTTTATAGGGCAGTTTATTCTTAATACCATGAATAAATGGTAACTTATTATGAACCTAAAACAGGGGTAGTAAAAAATGACATACGTAGATAAAATTTGAACATTCCACTTCTTTAATGAAAAAAAAAATATTTGGTGTAACCTAAAAAACACTTTGAATGATGAATAAAAAAGTGAACAATATTTAAATATACTTTTTATTTTATAGGACTTTTTTGAGGGGGGGGGGGGGAGGTATTAATCTTGTTGTAAAAATCTAACAAGTTAATCCGGTATTAATTTTACAATTTAATGATACAAATGATAAAGTTATTATCTTGAATAATCCTTCACAGTTTATTATTTTTAGACCTTTTTGGTCATCTATAATTAAATTTATTTTTTTTCCGGGACATGAAGTAAACCGGTCGGGGACACCCGGTTTTCTTCTAAAAACCGGCACTGTCTCGGTCACTCCGGGACGTCTGGCAAGCCTACGTAACAGCCCACTGGGCAAAAAGCCTGCTGTGCCCATCTCAGTTTACGAGGCCGGAGGTTCTGGGATGCAAGGCCCATGTTCCGGTTGGGTGGTCAGCCGAACGCGGAACTTCCAGAGTTTAGTTTCCAAGCACTGGAGGGATGAAAGTCTGAGTTGACCTTGCCCAACTCGGGAGACGAGCCCGGATCTGCGGCGTGGAAGCGCAAAGCGCTACCACTGAGCCACTGGGCTTCACTGGCTCTAATCATTTAAAATGTGACAGAGAGAACTAGTAACAACTGTTGCAATAAAATTCTTTGTTTCAATAAGGGTTCTCAATAAGCGAAAGTAAACATAAAATTCACCACTGTAACAATAGTAAACTACGTATTATCGCGCACAAATTAGCCAAATGCTTGCAGACACGTGTTTCGGAATTTCAAGGAAACCCTTTTTCCATTCAACGAAGCGTAAAATGAGAAAAAGCCAAAGATGAATACTTATTATGTTATAATCAATTTTCTATTTAAAAAGTTACGTTTCATTTATGACGCTCTTGCACTGAATTTCAAAAATACTGTTTGAAGTAGCTCAAAATATGTCAGAATTATTACTGATTGTTCTCCTAACAAAACCGACAGCACCGACATAAATGAAAATAGTGCGTTCTTGATTAAAAAATAAGAATGAAAGATGATGCTCTTTTTTTTGTATGTGCAATACAGTAGACCCTCGGTTTACGCGGGTTTATTTTACGCGGTATCGATTATACGCGGTTTACGATTTGACATCTTTATTCTATTTTACGCGGATGAGTTTCGGTTTTACGCAGAAGTGGTAATGCAAAAATATACAATTCTTCCCTCTTTCAAAATCTAAACTCATAAAGATTTAAGATTACACGCAGTAAACTGCATTTTGGCGTGCTAATAATCGAGCTTGAGCCATTGGAGGCATTTTAAACTCACACACAGTTCAGACCTCACTGGAAGAAGAGCTTTTAAGAATGACAAAGGAGCCGAAAAGCAACAAGGATACCGACATCGATGACACAGAACCAAAAACGTTATCATTGAAAATTTTGAGTCATTCCTTGACAATGGAAATGATCTTTCTGATTTATTAGTGAAGGAAGATTCTATCATAGAAAGAAGATTCTATCATAGAAAGAAGATTCTATCATAGAAAGAAGATTCTATCATGGAAGATTCTATTATGGAAATAATCATGAATGCCTTAATGCCTTGCAAGGAACTATAGAGAAAAATTCTTGACTGCCAAAAGACTATCATATCCAGCTGCTTTTCGAAACACTAAATTAATTTGTGTTTTCTTTGTGCAAGTTGTGCAAAGAAATCGATATAAGTACACATTAAACTTATTATACAATTAGTCATCACTAGAATAAAGTATTTTTTTCTACGGAAACCAACCCCTATTTTAACACTAACATTAAGTCTTAATTTACGCAGTTTTGATTTACGCGGTATTTCCGAGGAACGTAACCCCCGCGTAAAACGAGGTTCTACTGTACAGTTTTCGGAATAAATACATAATATCATCTTTCACAAATCGACACAGATATTTCAAGCCTAAAGGATCATGCACAACCAAAGATGTGACATTCTTGTCAAGAACATTCCGAAACTACTTGAAAATGCAAATGTAATTCTTTTGATCTCTCTAACGGCGAAATATCAAGTTATACAAATGCAAGTCTTGAAGAGATTTGCTAATCATTCATGACAGTTTTTTTTTTTAAAAAAGGCATAACTAAAAATCGCTAATTTTTGAGATATGACGATTTTTTAAAAAGAGTGAGCGATACATGCGTAAAGATGTCATAACCGTGAAAATTGAGCATTCTATAAATATTTTTGTGTGTGTGTATGCATTTGTTTATTTACATGAATACATATCGTTGTATATTTCCTTAAAAATTTGAAATCTATCTCTACCCCAGTCTCCAATTCAGCTTTCAATTTATTAACTTATACATTTTTCAATTTACAATTTTTAGAGATAAATTTATCTATTCTTTTAAATGTTCACCTAGCATTCATTTTCAAATTTTTTCACTCTTCATACTCATAAGTTTAATTATCGATATCTTTCTCTCTGTTAAATTAGGCA
This sequence comes from Uloborus diversus, assembly GCF_026930045.1. Lineage (NCBI taxonomy): Eukaryota > Metazoa > Arthropoda > Arachnida > Araneae > Uloboridae > Uloborus > Uloborus diversus. The sequence goes on along the minus strand of NC_072739.1, from coordinate 92,895,544 downwards.
GAGATTTTTTTCCCTCCTGACTAAAAAAGCTTCTACCAAGCTCAGTCACTGTAGGAAAATGTATTTTTTTCTTTCTCATTTAGCTATGGTGTTCAACACAGTGAAATCTTTCTCCGTTTTCTCCAATGCCCGGAAGCTCTCTGACTTCACCTGCCCCCAGGATAATTTAGGCTTCGTGTACGGCATGGTGTTCATTGTTTTCTGCTGGGTAGTGGTCTCCAATACCTTCATGTATGTCAACTATGACGTCACGTGTAAGTATACATCTCTTCGTATACGATCAGTGCATTATTTTTTTTTTTTTACCCACCTATGTTTTCATGTTATTTAGTAGAGCAGTACTGTCTAACCCTTTTCTGCTCGAGGGCCGCAAGTCACATTAAAATCGTTATCGCGGGCCAGAACACACATAAAATTTCAAAACAGTTATTTTCTGATGACATGGAAACATATAGAATATATGGAATTTATATGAAATAACATTTCATATAAATTCCATATTTTCAAATGGATAAGGAAAAAAAATAATTGTTTTAATCAATTAGTTGATGCTTATTTTATTAATGCACGTTTTTCAGAAACCAATTTCTAAATATTTGGCTCAAAATTTCTGGCATCGTCACTAATCGTGCTTTTCAATTTGTAACTCTGAACAAAACATCGGGCCGCACGGATCAGCTTCGTGGACCGGATGTGACCCACGGGTTGTAGGTTAGACGTCACTGGAGCAGAGCGTCAATGATTAACAGATTTTTTTAAGTTTTAACAGACTAATTGATATGTAATTTCAAACGAATTAACTTTTAATTTTTCTTGCAGCTATTTATAGCCATGTCAAGAGAAACACATTCGTTAACCATGTGTTTTATCTATTAGTGCTACATTGAAATAATTTTTTGGGTTGAGATTGCTAACCGAAAAAAAAAAAAAAAAAATCATTAATTTCCATTTTTTACCGCAAAGCTCAAAATGTAAGCGTCGGATGCAGATCCATAAGGACGAACATACCCGGTTGCTTATAAACAACTTTTACTCAGCTAGAGACCTTGCAATAGTTTGGGACTGTTGATTGGCCAGGAGACGCAAATACGTCGGTCACGTTTTTATTTTCTCCTAATTCGTTGAAAGGGAACAAACTTCTTTGCTCAGATGTTTTGAATCAACGTTTGAATGCTTTTAATCCCCTCTCTCCTCGAATAATGTCTGGAAGATTTTGATTTTGAAGGAAGCAATAATTAGAGCAAGCGAAACAAGCAATAAAGGAGACGGATAACGTAATAATGGGGTAACAAACAGCAGTCTCCAACGTTTTACATTATCTCTAGCAATGTAAAGGTTTTTTATATGCTACCTGGTTCTAACGTTTGAAAGGTTGATTTTCGTCAACGTGGAATTTGCATTCTAAAGCAAAGGCTGCTATATCTTTCTCATTGCGCATCTTTCCAAATGCGTGAATAGTTACCATCCTTGTCCACTGAAAGTTGCTGCGTTTCAAAATTACTTTTCCAGTCACTTTAAACAATAAAAAAATTAACAATTAAAGTATCTTTCCCACCAAGTATGAATAGTAATGATCATTAATTTTCCGCTCATTGCATACTTAAATTGAAACCAAACTCGTTTCCGTACCACGATTTGTATTGCAGGAATAGCATCGCATTATGCAATCAGCCAGCTGATCATCAAGCTCTTAAGAAACACTTTTTTTTCGGCACGTTTTTCAAGGATAACAACCTAATTTGACGGGATGCGCAGCACATGTCTGAGAATTTTCCTCTTCCTTTGAAAAATATGAATCGTTAACGTTGACACAACGATTGCAATTTTGCATAAATTCAAGCACACACATAATTGTGCATAAAAGAGCAATTTCTTGGAAAAGCACAATTAGCTACATTGTGACTGCAGATTAACGTCCGGAAAATTAAACCTGTTCCCAAAGTAAAAAGGTGTCTCTTATGAGCAAAGAAATATGAGTGTGCAAATACACTTAGAATTGGTGGTATTCAACGGCAATTTTCTCTTAAACTGTTCCCAATCTTCACAAAGCTAAATGATTACTTTGAATGAGTGGATTTACTCTGCGCACTGACCGTGTGTAGTTTTGACAGTAGCAAGAGGAAGTGAATTTTTTTTTAAAGGGCAAACTTCTCCAAAAATATATATCTATACTTAAAATAAGTGGTATATTTTTTGAATGTTTTTAATTGCTCCAGTTCAACTTTTTGATTTGATGATAGTGAGGAACTGAGCACCTTAACTGAAAAAAGGGCTACGCTGTATAATATATTTAGAAAATTGGGCGTAATGACGTCAAAAAGTAGTTTTGCATATGTCAATGGATTTTGTACCTACTGAAGAAAAGCTATTGGGCAATGGTTTTAAAATTAAGTTATAGATTGCACGGTGACTAGAACGACAAGTGTTTGTAAAAACAAATTTCATGTTTTTTTAAGCGTTAGAAATGGAATGCGGGTGGATCAAAAAAGAAGTTGCAGGGAGTACCGAAAGGGCAGTATCCCAAAAGGGAAACAAGTTGCATCAAAGTGAGGGAGGGTACTACACCCTGCCAACAAAAAGAAAAAATCATAGTTACAAATCAAAATACTATTAACATATCAACAAGTATCCAAGTAACAAAAGTAAACCAATGGAATATCAAGCACAACTTATCAAATAGCGTGTTCGAAACACGTTATGTCTTTCTGAACTAACGCAACCAGATTTTTCTCCTAGGAATTGTTTTTGCTCATGGCGATCCTTATGTGTTATTTACATATCTCCTTTTGGCAACATGATTAAAATCAAATGTTGTGGAATATTTAGCCTCCAAATTCTTCTCCGTTACCTCTTTGCGTCCCTGCTATCCAGAAATATTGTTGAAATGCTATTCGCAACTCAATAAACTATAGGGGGCGCTGCAGCCACTCTCTAATGGCGGTTGAAAAAGGTAAAACAAACAAATGCCGTAATTTATAACTTGCATTGACGTTTAATGAATGACAATAATTTCTTATCGTGTTTGTGGGAAGCTTTCTTTTCTATTCTTCTGAAATTACATTACATCACAAACTGTCTGAAGCCTGCAATTTACCCCAAAGAAAACACGTGGAATGGAATGTTTTACCTTTTTCTTTAGTATTGTTAATCACCGCAAGGTAGCGTATTCGAGCTCTGGAGTTGCGAATAAAGAAACGTGAAGTGCTGTAAAGTGTTCCAACACTTCAACATCATAATACTTGAATTCTTGAAAACTGAATCGTAATTTTTAACCTTCCTTGCTTTCGTGACGAAAGAATGTTTTACTTAAACAGCGATCCAAATTGAGAAATAACTATTTTGAGTTAGTAGATCTTTCACAGCAAACAACATTTTATGAAGTGTTTATCGTGTACTATGCGGTATTCTCTACCCAGGTAAACTACAATACAGTTACTATATAATAATTTGTAAAAATATAAGCATGATATTTTATGAGTGCAAAATAATAAATGTATTCTCATTCATCATTTTTACAATTCGCATATTTTTATTTTCAGCCAATTTCGTGGAAGCTCTTCGAATATTGCAAAACATATTTTACGAAATCGTTCTGAACAGAGTTCTACCTCTTCAAGTTTTGTTCTTTATCAGGTAATTTAAAACATTTTCAGTCACTTAATAAATAAATAAAATGATTCCGAGGTTTTTTTTGTTTGAAATTAATTCAAAACTAAATTTCAATGATGCGATAATGCACAGTCTTATCAATAACTAATTAACAACTCGAGAGGTTATATTAATGGCCCAAATGACGTGGGAGAAAGTATGTAAAAAAGATGTGGTGCTTTCAAACCCGTATTAATTTAAACTGAAGTCCAAGACGTGCGATTCAAATTTTGACCGCTGGATGCTGTGGAACACAAAAAGTAGCCCTTTAATAAAATATTTAACTACTAGAACGATTCATAGAATACACGAACCAGTGAAAAACATCCAGCCTCTAAAAAGTCTTGATGAATGGGGGAGGGGTGTAGTAACTTTCTTTCTCTATTACCAAAAAAAAGTCGACTAGAAAATACTGAGCTTGTACACTGACTGGGGGTGTTTGAGCAGATATACCTAAGAACATATGGACAGCCAAAATATCTATTTTGACTATCCTCGAGTAATTACCACGAATTTTCTAGTGGCGTCTGTATGTGCTTATATACGTATGTCTCTCGCACAACTCAAAAATGGTGTACCGTAGAAAGTTGAAATTTGGTGTGTAGACTCTGAGTGGAGTCTAGTTGTGCACCTTAACTTTTTATATGCATTCGAGTGTTCCAAAAATGGTCTTTGACAAGATTCTTGGAGCAAATTGGTATAATACTAATGCATACTTTAATGATGTTCTAATTTGACGACCACTTGGCAATATATTGGCAAGCTTTTAGTCGCCAAATTTTTGTTTCCAACTTGTCAATGTATCACCAACGGCGACTAAAATGAGTTGTCGAATTTGGTTTAAATTTGGCTCTATTGGCGATATTTAGCGAGATATACATAGTATATTGTTAAAATTGTCCAGATTTGAAAAATTTATTTCTGTTTTCTGCAACTAGAAATTGTAATGATTTGAAGTAGTTTTTTTTCCCTCACTCTAAGGTTTTTTACATTGTATTTTTGTTCTTCGTGTAATACAGTTTTGTAAAATTTAGATCACAGACTCTAATTAAAACATCTCATTGCTTCACATTTGAAAATACAATTCTCTATGTTTACTTTACTTTTATTCATGTAACAAAATGTCTAAAACGTTATTCATCTAACGCGGTACAGGCCTTCATTCGAGTTATTAAAAAAATATCGATTATTCAATAGAAGTAAAAAAAGTATTGTGGAATCAAGGGCCGGATCCAGCTTCTGGTTTTAGACGGAGTCATTTCCGTTAGAGAGGGATCATAAGTAAATCCAGTAGAGAGGAACCATAGGGGTCTAGGGCAAATTTTTAAAATTATGAGTCCCCAAGCGCAGCTTAAAGCCATCTTTCGTCATTTGTGGACGGTTGGGTAGTCATAACTCCCTCCCCCCTCCTCTGAATATGCGCTTACGTGGAATCAACCTTGGAACAGGAACAAGTAAATGGAGGGAACTAGTCCAATCATTGGCTTAGCAAAAGCGGGGGCAAAAACCTCAAGCCACGTGACTTGGCGACGACGAACGGTTGGCACATTTTGAGTGAAACTAGCGAAAGAAACCTGACCGATTTCTTCCAATGCTTTACTTTAAAATCTGTCTCGTGACTTGGGGCCTCTGTTTCACGAACAAAAGTTTTCACTCCCTCCATTTTGTGTCTTCTCAACGGAATCAACATCAGATTTTTTGCAGATGTTTTTAAAAGACGTTCAATTTTCCAAATCTATTTTGAGATAACTCTCATTTTAAATACGACGGATATAATTTTCATAAATTATTGTTTTGTAACCTCAATGGTGGGTACCTGTTTCCTTACAGTTTTAACTTAAGAAAGTCTCTACGTGCATACCAAATCAACAATAAATTGTATGCGTTAATCTTAATTATACATATTTGTGATAAGATACTGAATGTGGTTGGTTAAGAAAATTAAATCACGGAAAACCTAAGCTGTGACTGGTTATTTCTTGTTAACTCGAAGCAATAGAACCGGTCGCAACTGGTCATTCAGTTGGGTAAAACTATTTAGAGGTCGTTTGAATTACATCATTGATTTGTAAATGAAAATTCATGAATTTTTACTGTGCTAAGAATTGATATTTCTTTATTATTTTGTACATCTAATGTAGCTTTTTACACACAAACACAACACATGACAGTTTCAGCATCAATGTTTAATTTTCATTGAGTGATAAATGGTATTCATAAAAGCATTATTGAAAGACATGACGTTCGAAAGGAATTTAAGCACTTGTTTAATAATGTTCATATCAGCAAAAAAAAAAAAAAAAAAAAAAACTGCAGGAATAAGCAGCAAATCGTTTTTTTTTAAAATTTCTAAATCCTTTTAGTTAAATTAATAAGAACTTTCTAAAAATTTTCTTAAGTATTTATAATTTGTCTGTTTAGCTTAAAATGTTGGAGTACCTTGCTTTGGAATCAACCCTTTAGTTTAGGCTCTAATTAGCATTAAATTCAATTTGACGGGACTTAGAACAGATTAAACTCTTTTCGTACAGTAAAACTATCACTATTTCTAACTATTAACAACTGTAATGAACTGAAAAAGGAAAAACAAAACAACTATTTGTTGCAGTAACCAAGTTGTAAATTAAACACTAATCTCAAAAGTTCAAAAAATGACTACAGGCATGATGAAAAGCAAAGGATCATGGAGGATGGAAAACAGCTCTATTAACGGCCCTTTGAGGAATACAGTCAACGTTCGTTATAACAACTACCCCTTTCGTCCCAATAAAAACAATCGCTATAAAGATAGGTCGCTATAACGCCTACAAGATATTGTTTTTTATTTATTTATTTATTTTTTTTTTAAAAATTTTTTTAGGCGTTTTCTATAGTTCGTTGACCTTACATAATATACAGGGTGTTCCGTTTTAACCGCAAGACCTTTATTTTCGCTACCTGTAGTCCTAGGTGTAAACTTCCAATTGCAAAAATGTTCAAAATCAGATGCAGAGTTAAGGTATTGAAAGCTTGAAAATAAAATAAAAATAAGTCAAAACATTCAAAATTTACCTTTTCGTACGGTCCCTAAGTCCCCTAACTTATATTTAAGGAAATAATCTCCATTGAAAAAGTATTTCCAACACAAAAAGTTTGAATTTAGTGTGACCATTATTCATTGAGGTATGAAACGCAGCGTTTTGTGACTTACAGCCTGTTTTTACTCGCCATCGGCACCTTTTTTGGGGAAATATAGCGGTTAACAAGTGTTTAAAATTATATGCGTGCAAAGAGTGATTTTTCAAATTGTTCAAGTTTTTGTAGTATGCTTATGCGTATCATGGCATAACATTTGTTTTTAGTTTTGAATAGCAATGAAAAATACAAATACCTTGTTTTTCTTACTTTGACGACCTGTCATTCTTCTGAAAGGGCGATAAGTTCCAATCTCATCTTCAGTATGGTCTCTGAAAACTTTGAACTGGAATATCTTCGTGAGTTTTGGTTCACAAATATAAAGTTTTTTTTGTCAGTAATAGTTTTCAACGGAGATTCGTTCTCTAAATATAATTTAGGGTACCTAAGGCCTGTATAACAGTTAAATTTTGTATTTTTTGACTCATTTTTATTTTCACTTCAAACTTTCAATATCTTAACTCTGCATCTGATTTTGAACATTTTTACAATCGGAAGTACACATCTAGGAGTAATGGTAACAAGGTCTTGCAGGTTAAAACGGAACACCCTGTATATGAGGATAAGGGATCATTACGTAAGGTATTAAGCATAAGTTTAGCATTAACATTCTAAAAATTTTATTTGTATATTAAAAATAATGATTTGTACGTGTTCCGTATGCGACCTTACGATCACGCTTACAACACGTACAAATCAATATTTTTTCAGTTCAAAAAATATTTTTAGAAACTTGGTAATGTCTAACGTAATGGTCCCTTATATTCAAATGTATGACAATTGAAAGCCAACATTAAAACACCGAGACTATAGTATAAATATATAGTCAAGTCTCAACTTACGTTCCGAGACCCCTTGCCTAAGTCGAAATTTTACGTTGTGGAAAAGGAAATACATGCATACGATTTTTTTTAAGCATACCCAAATACTTTGGACACTTGTGGACACCCATCAAATTGTTTAAACCCATTTCTTAACTTTATATTACCGTTTTTTACATTAAGATATGAATTTTTACTGTATCTCAAAAAAAAAAAAAGTATTATTCAATATAAAAATACTGTTGCAATACACGAAACCAATGGGAGAGAGGCGTAAAATTAAACAGAACGGCATTTTGTGGCATGTAGTAATAATTAAATGCACTTTTAGTCGTTCAAGCATATCGAAAATCTTTATCCTTTTCTTTAATTGTCAGACTTTCCCTTTTTCTTTTCATTTTCAGAAATTCGAGAATAATCAGCTTGCTTCGGTGAAAATATATTTCATCAACTTCATATTTAAAATGAAAAAATAAATAAATAAATAAATGAAAGATGCGGAGTGGTTATTTGTTTATACCGGTGAGAAGAACTTCCGTTTTCAGTGATGTCAAAGAAAAGTGCATTCACCATATTCACGAAACCAATATTTAGCAGCCAATGAACAAAGGCGATGCTTTCACCCCGAGATTGATTCCCTTCCGAAAATTTTCGTGTTGCGGGTGATCAATTCGCATTAGCTCTAAGACTCTTAAGTCGCAAAAAACTTGCATTATAGCAATTTCGCGTTAAGTTGAATCACTTGAGCGAGTCCACTGAACATATCACCTCCGTGCGAATGGATTCTGTGGGAAAGGATAACTAGCTGAGGCTATAGCGCTGTTCGTTTGCCGTGTTACTAGTCAAATTTAGTAGTACAGTCGAACTCGCTTATAACGACCCCTTATTTAACAAGAACTCGGTTTTAACGAGGAAATGAGAAATATTTGGTTGGTACAATGTTAAGTCTATGGGAGCAAAATTCGCTTTTAACGAGCAAACCCCGCTTAAAGCGAGCAATATTTTTGGGATTCATAAAGTTTCTATTGACTTCGAGCAAAATTATGAGTCTTAAATCCTTAAAATAAGTGATGACGGCATTTTTAGTTTGTAATTAGAGAAGCATTGAAAAATTTCGTTGACGCCAATGTTATCACTTCCGAGATACGTATTTCCGATTACTATACTGCAGCTCAAATTCAAGCTAATTTGAATGAAAAAAATCAATGAAAAAGACAGCGCTAACAAAAATTGTGAAGAATTTGAAACTGAACTACCATGAACATACTGAATGTATTTTGATATGCAGAAGAGCTTCAACTGTTTTTTTAAGCCAGGGATGAAAATGACGATGTTTTGATAAATGAATATTCCTCGAAAGACATCAATAACGCAAGAAAGAGACAATAAAACAGTTTGAAGGAATTAACCAAATTTTTGGCATTGTAGAAAAATTGAAAACAAAAAAAGCGAGTATGTAAGAATTTTGAATTTTTTTTTTTACAAACCCGTTTTTACAAGCACTCGGTTAGAACGAGCAAATATCGTGGTCCTTTCTCTCTCGTTATAAGCAAGTTGACTGTACAGTAACAATAACAGTACGTTAAATTATAATTTTCTTGTGTGAAAACGAAGCATTAAAACTTGTATTATTCTGCAGTGGATTCCTCATGACATACAGGTGGATCAAAGGATCTGAGAAAAATTTCCACGTATGCAAATTCTTGTTCAAGAAATACATCAGGTAAGACTCTTTTTAAGCACATTACCAACGTTTCATACATTACTCTAGAACTAGACTTACTCTAGATTAAAATATTTTATTTTGAATTTGACAATTTTTATGACATTTTGTACAGTAGCGCACATAGACTTCGGTGCGCCCTTCCGCGCAAGATTTATCATTGTGCCCCTCTCCCATAAAATGCTTTTTAAAATAATTTTAACATAGTGTTATTTTTTCAGAGGGTGCGCCCTCACATCTCTTGCAGCCCCCCCCCCCCCCCGCTCAGTAGAAATTGCGTTGACGCTATGCATTTTGATGTGTCGTTGGTACTCGAAAAAAACCTTATAAGCTTCAGTAAGACTGAAAACATTTTACTACTTTATAATGGATTTCATTCTAAAAAAAGTCAAGGTATATTTCACGCCTTGAAATAAAACCTAGCTATACATCTGTTTTATCGTACATGGACAAATTCTGAAGATACAGAATTTTAACACTTCCGAAAACTTCCTGCGTTCATATTTTAAAAATAAACTCCCGAATATCCAAGGAATAGGGTAGCACGGTAACCGCTGATAAGCCAAAACCGCAGACAATCCAAATAATAGGGGGGGGGAGGAAACAATATTACTGTATACAGTAGCTAAAAAATATGAATAACACTCACACATTCATTTAAATCATAGCTAAAAACATTACTACATTGCACCTACTACCATTGAATGTAAAAAATGTTTGTAAAATGTAAAAACGAACAATAACACAATCATAAGTTTAAAAAACATTTAATGACAGTTTTAAAAAAAATGTGAAAAGACACGCGGATAATCCAACCGCAGATAATCGGGAGTTGAATCGATTATAATTTTCCTTAAGAAGACAACATTTACAATCAATCTTTAAGGATAGAATTTCACTTCTGGCTAATAACTTAATGTTGTAAATGAATTAAAAAACAAATAGTGAGTTCCGCCCCTGCTCATTAACACTCGCCAACCCCCGAAACTGCTGACGAAGCTCCATAAAGATCATTGCGCTCGCTCAATGGTCACTGAAGTTTTTAGTCTAGCACCAATGACCCTTCTTAACTCTTTTGTAACTTAAATCAATCGCGATGTTAAATTTGTTCGAAAGGGAAAAAATGTGATGTTTTTAAGAAAACTTACATTAAAACGTTTCTATCAGCCTATTTCTACTCTGCCCTGATCAAATGTCGTTCAATCGGTTATTTTTAAAACACTTTTGTGAAATTAAAAGAAATACATAAATTATGAAAGACATTTACTTTTTGAAAGTAAAATACGTCAGCCATTTAAAATAACGTTGATGGCTACATCTGTCAATTAAACAAAGGGTCAGTTTTTTCAAGAGATTGTTTCCAATAGCTCTTTAGTTTAACAACACATTAGTACAAGAAAAATTATTTATGAAGATAGAACTAAACTGCCAAACGACATTTTTCCAGGATACAACTTGAGGTATATTTGGACAGTTGGGGTATACAACTTGGGGTTGTTTCCAATATAGCCACTTGGAAATCTTGAACCATAAAACTACTGCTAGTAGACTGGAAATTTTTTAACCATAAAAACTTGAATACGTTAAATGCTTGCAATTTCCCGCTATTTAAAATTTTAGATTCAGTTCATAAAAACTATGTGTGTACAACGCAGATTTTTTAAAAATATGTATCTTTATTTATTTGATTCAGATATACAGTCGCATATGGCTTAATTATTGCACTGGTGATAATATCTCCAAGCTTTGGATCTGGTCCTTCCTGGTCAAACTACCTTACGCCAATGTACAAAAAATGCGCAAATAATTGGTGGTACAACTTGCTCTACATTAATAACTTTTTGGAGACCGAAAACTCGGTAAGTATTTCTTTGCAACGCAAATATATGAAACACATTTTCTAAACATTTCAATTTCTTTATCAACTTTTCCTTTTTTCAATTTGGGACCTTACTTTTAAGGATAAGAAGATTTGAGTTTTTAAGAATCCACATTGGAAAGTTTACTTTTTAGAAATAATGCCGACAAAATATATACTTCTTTACGTATCTGAAACTTCAAAGAAAATCTTTCTCAATAGAAACGTGGCGTAAAAACAATATAACCAGTAGTGACACATCATTCAAATTTCATAATTTAGAAGGAAATTTGTGAAACTTCAAGAATGCATTATTAAATAAAACAAAGAGTAATCAGAAAACAGCACATCATAACTGTTTGTGAATATTTTAACATTTGAGACTAAATATTTTAAAACTACTATTGCTTAAAATCATAATTTTCTCCAGCGTTGTTTTTTTTTAAATTGTATCACTTTCCTTGCCGGGGTGCGATATGTTCAGGGGCTGTCTATAAATGATGTCACAGCTATTTTTCAATATTTTTGACTCCCTCCCAACTTTGTCTTATACCACGCTACTCTTCATAAACATATTAATGTTAATGTTACAGTCCTTGTCAGCCCCTTCCTCCACCTTGTCACCTGCTTACAATTTCACCCCCCCCCCCTTCAAAGCGCGTAAAATTTTTGGACCGTCCTTCATCAAAAACTTTTAATGGTTTTTGTTCAAGTACACTTTTACCTCAAAGAGTTGGGACACTTTCAAAAATTCGCGTTTTCACAGATTTCACGAAAAATAAGAAAACAATTGTACTGTAATTTTTGTCACATAAAAAATATGCTGCAGCTGTCATTATCCAATACAAATTAAATCCCTCATGCCATTAAGAAACCAGCAACAAATTGAGAAAACAAAAAAAAGTTCTTCATCTTTCATCATAAACAGCTGGGAATAAGCTAAGACTTTCAGAAATAAATTTACTTATTGTGTAGAATTTATTTTTATATCTTCGTGACAGTATCACTTATATTCAAGAAGATATAAGCATTTCTTTTTAAAATAAAAATTTTATTTGAAGGTTTTCGGCTCAAAATACACAGAGTTTTCTGTCGCGCTTACCAAACTTTCAGAATATTCGACAGCATACAAGAGAATTATAATAGTATTAAAATATGAAATTAAAATATTGAAATTTGATGAAATATAAACTTTTATTGCAATGAAATTTTTACTGTGTAAGCACGAAAGATAGCAATTTATAACCTTCATAATTCAAAACCCAAGTATATCCCCTAACTCAAAATAAAATTCCATATCAATATCTTAGAAACTAAGAAAGGTACCAGCGATCTTATGAGCCGACTTTCAGTAATTTTTGCATAGCCGATGAATCGTAAGGAGTCATTCGCAAATTTTCAACATTTCCCTGCGATCGTTCAGTGTAATTCATGATAAAAACAGATTACTTGCGAACGATCCCTCAAGATTCGTCGCCTATGCAAGAATTATTGAAATTCGACTCATTAGCCCTCCGATACCTTTCTAAATTTTTAAAATATTGAACAGGAGTTTTATTATAAGTTGGGGGATCTACTTGGGTTTTAATTTATGAAGCTTATAAATTGATATCTTTCGCGCATGAGCAGTGAAAAATAAACTGCTTTAAACGTTCCATTAAATTTTCATTTCAAATTTTAGTATTATGCTATTGTCTTGCATGCTGTTAAGTTTTCTTAAAGTTAGTTAATGTTTGATGGAAAACTCCTCGTACAAGAAGCCATAAACTTTCAAATAAGATTTGTGTTTTTGAAAGAAATGCTAATCTTAGTGAATGTAAGTGTTACTCACAAGAATATAAATTAATAAATTCTCTCTACACAGTAAGTTACCTTATTTGTGAAATTTACAGCCTATTTCCAGTTATTTACGATGATAGATGATCAAAAACCTTCTTTTGTTTTTCTTAATTTTTTGCTAATCCCCTAAATACATGGGCGATTTCGTTTTTTCATTGGAAAATGGCAACTGGTGAACTCTAACTGGTCTTTATGTGACAAAAATTATAGATCAATAACTGGTGTCTTATTTCTCGAGAAATCCGTCAAAATGTGAATTTTTGAAAGTGACCCAATATTTTTGGCGATATAGTGTAGTGTAGTTAAATAAAAGAAAGAAAGAGAAAAAAAAAAAAAAACGGTTGTCCTTCAATACCTTTGCACCACGTGCGTGGCTTGATCGAAATATCCTCATAAATGCGCGTAAAAGCTAACGTGATGAATCAGATTAATCTTAGATAATTTACCTTTCACATATTGCGTCAATCACGAAATCATCCTTGGAAAACGCACTCAGATCTTGGTTGATAAATCGTAAAAGGATGGTTAAGGAGCATTGATCTTGATTTGATAAGTATGATCGATCAAGCAACTTTTGAGTTACCACTGTTTAGTATCTTCACTGCAATCAGTGCATTATTTTTGTTTTGAAAGGTATTAAAAACGAAAAAAGTACTTTAATCATCAACAACATCTTTACCTACATAAAATGATTCCAAAATGACGTAAAAAGAGTCTGTAACAATCCCATTTGTGATAAAACTTTCGATCTTCGAGGAAAATAAGGTAGCGTTCGATGATCTCTCCCGCCATTTTGCAAAATTGCTTCCTCATGCAGTTATTTATTTTATGAATGAAAACCATAAATTGTATTTCAAAAAAACTTATGCGCCATTTTATTCTTTTTCAGTGTCTGGAACATACCTGGGTGTTTGCCATCACTGCTCAACTTTATATCGTTGGAGTCTTTGTCATTTTAGTTTTAAAATTGTAAGTTCCCTTTCAAAGTTGATGGAATTTCTCTGGTCTGCTGCTTTTTCTGATTAATAAGAAACTTTACTGATGTTTTTTTTTTTTTTTCATTACGAGAAGTGTAAAACTAGTGGCATTTGTCTTTAAAAAAATAAATAAATAAAAGAATGAGCAATGGATGCTCATTGCTTAGAATAATTTCATAGGATAAATACACTTACTAATCAAATGTAAAATAATTGAAACTACTTAGTGCGATAAAATATGAATAAAATGAAAAAAAGGCAACGTTAGTAAAGCACTAGTCGTCGAAGAAAAAAAATATGCTAATAGCTATTTCAAGGTCTGGAGCCCCTTCATCAGTTCTAAAAGTGGTCAGCTCACAACAAAAAAGTCGTTAAGGTACAGCTCACACACGACTTCTGCAGGAGTGCCCACCAGGGGAGTGGGGTAAGGGCGCAGACTGTGGCGTTGACAGTTTTGGGAGGGAGGGTGTTAAGCTGTATTTCTTTTTTTTTGGGGGGGGGGGGGCGCCCGATTTGGAGGTGAGTATTTGTGGTGCGTCCTTGCTCTTAGGGGGGGGGGGGAGTCACTCCTGACTTTTTTGTTTTTGTTGACCACTTTTTGTACTGATGAAGAGGCTCCATTGCAGCCTTGAACTAGCTATTAGCAGCATTTTTTTGACTGTTAGTGCTTTATTTTATGTTTTCAATCGCCCTTTTCTTTTTATTTTGCTCACATTAACCATTTGTCTGGTGTCGAATATCATTGTGAGTTAAACATATAACAGTTTCGAATTTCATTTATTTATACCACAAAGTTATGTTACTATCAAGAGTGATATCTCTCATATAATTTATATCAGAGTATCTCCAAGATACTATCTCCGACAGTGCTGGATTTTTAAGCGCCGTCGTCGGTGCGAATCTTGCGGGGCAAGAGCCCCGGCTTGCCGCTTCCGATCTGACACTATCCCTTCATATGTCCAGGGGTGTTCCCATACGTATACTCCATATACGCCGTATACTCTCAAATTTTTTTTAGAGATATGAGGCAGTGAGAAGCAAAGGGATGTAAGTGCCAAAACTAAAAGTTTGGACATACTAACCAGTACGAATCGCAGGTGAACCTATCCTCTATCTGGAGGGAAAATGTAGTGCTAGTAGTCCTGGTTGGTTCTGATATACAGCTTGGTTTCTACCCAGGATCGGAACTTGAAACGTGTTTTACTCAAAACTTAATCAAGTCCACTTACATCCCTTTGGTTCTCACTGTCTCATATAGCGTGTACCCTTAAGCTTCAAAAATTTTCATTAATAATTCAGTTTCTATTATCACATTTTAAAATTTTCCTAAAGCAATTAAATGATTTAGCTACCGGTTACAATTTTTACCAAGGGACCCTTATAGCTGCGCATAAAAAGAAGTTATTAATCGTACCATTGTTTGTTAATTAAAGTTAATTTTTGAAACATAAAGAAAATATAAAACGTTAATTTCACCAGTTTTTTTTTTCTCTCCAGAAAACCCGGAACTCTCATCTTTGGGTTATACCCTCAAGAATTTCTGGGCATATTATGTATATGATCGCATACACATATTGTACCCTCAGAAAAATTGATGGGAACATCACTACATATGGCACTCGGCCTTATACGAGCCATCATTAAGGCGCGAATGTCAATGGCACAGGAATTTTTTTCGCCCAATTTCACACCAGTTGGTAAAGATCTGGGCTCTCGTAATGCAACATTGCACCCGAGAGTTCTGGAGGGGCATTAATAACAGCAAAATTTCCAAGCCAGTATATGGTTCGCACAAATAACGATAGTACTACAATTAGTTATGCAGTGAAATTCCGTTGCAACGAATACCAATACAACGAAATATCCGTGATTCAACGGAATAAATATTCTTTCCCGATTTAATTGCCATTGCAATGTTCATTACTAGGAATAAAATTTGCTATACCTTGAAGTTCGTTGTAACGTGATTTCACTGAATATCTCTCAGTATTATTCAGACTATTTAACATTTTGAAGATAAAAAATAAATTCTGCGCAGTGATTAATTAAAAATAAAGAACCGCAAATGCTAAAGTTTGTAAATGTCGAAGCATTTATAGGCAAAACTAGACTTGTGCTGTAGCATAACACTAAACATTGAAGCAAAAAATATAGATATTCATATATATATATATATATATATACAGGGTCCATTAAGAAAGTAATGAGCATTTACTGGCAAAATATATTTATTGATCGTAATTTGTACAAATGTTCAATATTCTTCAAAATACATTCCTCCTGCATCAATACACTTGCGGAGACGTGTTTGCTACTCCTGAAAGGCACCCTGAAACTCTTCCAAGGGAATGCCTCTCAGGAACGTTGTAACATGGTGTTGGATGTTTCCCAAGGTTCCCCAATGTTTTCCTTTCTTCTCTCTCTCTCTCTCTTGAGTCGCGGAAACAAAAAGAAGTCACATGAAGCTAAGTAGGGACTGTAAGGTGGTGAGGGATCACCGGGGGGGGGGGGGCCATAACGGGGTTCGTCGGCGACCTCCTCCTGGCTCTCTTTGAATGCCTTGTGCCACTTCCCAGACTGTGATCTTGAAATGCAATCGTCCTTGAGGGCTTCTTGCAGCATCTGGAATGTTTCGGTTGCATTTTTTCCAAACATCACGCAAAACTTTATGGCGTATTATTGTTCGAGCGAACGCTCCATTGCGTTATGTTATAAAAGTTGAAAACATACTTCAAGCGGAGGCACTTATCTCCGCTCACACTGCTCAAAAGCAACTGACGACTGGATGCATTGAAAGGGCATATCCCGCACCACATTTCCCAGCCGGTTTTACCGTGCTGCCATCTATCGTCGCGTCACAATAACATTATGCTCATTACTTTCATAATGGACTCTGTATATATATATATATATATATATATATATATATATATATATATATATATATATATATACATATAATATATATATATATACATATAATATATATATATATCGCTTATTTGGAAGAAAAGTGCCACAATACGAAGAAATGAAATTACAGGAGAAGTGTTTGAAGTTGAACTCTTCAGGCAATTTGCATTAAGAAAAGTAAGTTTGCTGTGCTCTACAGTGGTTAATATTAGAACAAAAAATCTCTTATTATTTTCCAAAGAAGATAACGTCCTTTGAAGGCCTTTAAAAGGGAAAAAAATTAAATTAAACAATTCGTATTGTTGCACTCTTCTAAACGAGTGACATATTCTTTTCAGTCCATTGTTGAAGACACTATAATTCGGTTGATAAAAGTAAAGGGTGACACAGTGACCTCAAACGAGAACAGCTTTCCTCAAAGTGAAAAGTCAGGGAAATAAAAATTTCCGAGTCTGAAAAAGTTGAGAAGTTTGAAAACTAGGAAAACAGTTATGAAAATCAATGCTATCTCTGTTATACTTTGTTATTTTCGATTGCATTAAAGAGTACGAGTGTGTTTATTTTAACTCGTTGTATTTACAGAAATCCTAAAGTTGGTTTGATGTTTATGTTCTTCCTCACTGTTGCAAGTTTGGCATCGGTAGCATTGACAAACGTGTATTACGACCTTCCTCCGAATGAAATGTCAGCATTTTTAGATAACAGGTTGGTGAAACTCATTTCTATTTTTTAACCTTTAGTCAAGAGTTTTTCTTAAGGATATGCCGTTAAATTTCTTAAAGATTTTGTAAAATCAATCATGTGTTTTAAACCATTAGATTCTCCTTAAAAGCTTCGTGTTCCACATTATATTTATGAATTTTTGTTGCAAAATGGTAATAATCATGATCGGAAAAGATCAGAGTATTTTTGAACTGAAATAAATCTTTATAAAAATGAAACTCAAACTCCAAATTTTTTTGTCCGGGGTAAACATGGAAACTACAGGACCGATTTCGCTAAAATTTTCAGTTTGTCTAGGTTAGTGCTGGAAAGTTTAAAAAAAAATAAATCGAATGTATACTTATTTGTATAATAAGCGCTATTGCAGCGTTTTTTTCATAGATGTTAAGTTTCGGAAAAAATATTATTTTGCTTTTTAAGGAAAGAAAACTTCTTTCCTCTTTTATAAACTTTTGTAAGGCTTCTGTTCGTTTTGTGTAAACAAAAAAAAAAAAAAAAAAATTGAATTTTGACATCTTGAATTCAAATTATGTTTTTCGCAATCACGAGTGTGTGTATGTAGGCGTGTATGTTTGTGTGTGGGGGTATGTGTGTATGTGTGTGTAGGCATATGTGTTTGTGTCTGTGTGCAGGCATGAATGTGTGGGTAGTTGTATGTGTGTGTATGTTTTTGTGTGTGTATGTGCAGGTGTCTGTATGTGTTTGTATGTGTATGTGTGCGTGTGTGTGTGTGTGCAGCTGTGTATGTGTGCGCGTGTGTGTAGGACATGGACGCAACTTTGAGACGGCTTTCGCTATAGGAGAAGCATCGTGAGGAGCCGGTCGACGTTGGTGGTGCGGAGGGTGGCGGTGGGAAAATAAAATGATAGCACGCCAAAAACAGTCAAGTGAAAGCAAAAGGCAATCGTGATTGCTCAAAAAAAAATTTTTTTTGTCTTACTTTTATCTTTTAATGAATTATAGTTGAATCGTAACTAAAATTGGAAATTCTTTAATTGTGTGATTTCGATTTATTGCGACTATTTCTAATTTACAATGTTAACATTTCCTTTTGAGTAATGAAAACATTGTAGTTCCATCTAATTAGAGGAAGAAATTTTTATTTTGTGTTTCGTTCAGAGTTTATAAAATTTACAGTTTAAGGCTAGATTCATTTTTAATTTAATACATTTATATCAAATATTACATTTCTTTTTTACTAAACAGTTCTAACGAAGTTAAATCAATTTAAAAAAAAGCGATTATGAACTTTACAAATCTTAAAGTTAAAAAAGCTTGCAGTGGTAGTGAGATCACTGAAATAAAGGAACAGAAGTGACGTCAAAAATTAGCTAGCATTTGCAAAAATCAAGGCAAAGTCCTACTTCAAATTCTTTAAATCAAATCTGAGTTTCTTTGCAATTGTTTTTCCAGTTTTAGTACTATTGAAGCAGCAAACAACACACCGTTTGCAAGACTTTTTTTTTATTGAATTAGGAGGTATGTGATTTCAAAATGACGAGCTGTCAATCTAAATTTTTCAACCACAAAAGAAAGAAAATATTTTTAAAATGTAGTTATGGCATTCAAAGGTTAAAATGGCAGTTTTAAGTTGTTGGATAAAAAACTCGTACAACAAGTGGAAATCACCAAATCAAGAAATTCTGCTGCATTTATGTTGTCCGCGGAAATCGCGGGATAAGCTATCACTGTGGGTTAAGCCGGAAATGCTTCAACATTATTACAGCAATTGTTAACTAAATTCAAAAGATAAACTTGTTAAGTCTTAAGTAAACCAATTTGCTCTTAATTTTTTTTTTTACAAAAAGGTTAATTCTTTATTTCTTAAAATGGAATAAGAATCCAAAAAAGGTATGTAATAGTGCACTGTTAAAAATTCAGCAAACTTTCATGGTAAATATTACTGTAAAGTAGAGTATTTACAATATAGAAAAAATACAGTAAATTGTACAAAAAAAAAAAAAGGAAGAAAGAACGATTGCAGTGTAATTGATACACCACGTGACATCAGTGCGAAGCAGATAACATCGCATTTCCCCTCATTCGATGTGACCCAACTGGTGCGGTGGTCAGCAAAGTTGCCTGCTAATACGAAGGTTGTAAGGTTAAGAGATCAAACGTGCTGCTCTTATTTTGTGTTTTTTAACTCTCGTTTATTCTACCGTAAGATTTTGCAGTAAAATAGGATTTTACGGTAAAAGTTACTGGCAACATGTTATGCCAGTAACTTTTACCGTAAAATTTCAGAACTTTTTTAACATAGTGGTGTTTTTACTTTCTCACTTTCGCTTTTCAGGGATCGATTCTTCTACGCCGAGCATTCTCATTACAGACTGTACACACACATCAGCATCTACTGTGCAGGAATCTTCGTTGGCTACTTCACTGCAAAAAATCCGGACATCAAGATCTCGCGAGTAAGTCTTTCAAAATTAATGGCTAAGATTACAGTTATAAACTGGTTTTTTTCGGAAGGTATTGAAAATGACATCTTGTAAATTTGTAATTTTGGACTGAAACACGTTCATGGACCTTAGGAACGATTTATTTATGGGTGAAGATACGGTGAAATCCCGTTATAGAGAACTTCAAGATACCACAAATGTTATTCGTTGAAACGGATATTTCGTTGTAATAGAATCCAAGCAATATAATGGCAATAAAATAGGGACTGAAACTTTATTTCGCTGAAACGGATGTTTCGGTCTATTGGAATTCGTTGGAACGGGACTTCACTGTATAGTATATAAGACTAATAATGCATAAAGTGATGATCGTTGTTTTCAACGCCCAGAAAAGTGTTTTCCTTCTCTTGAATTTGAAGATAGGATTGGCTTTAAAGCGATACATTACAGGGTGCATCAGAAAGGACTTCGATACTTTGATATGACATATTAACGATACAGTAAGACATAAACGTAAAACAAGGGGTATGTTTGGACAGACAGGTCTAGATTTTGTTGCACAGAGATTTTTAGAATTAGTTTCATGGTTAGATATCAGGAGGCGCTGCAGCCCACAAGTGTCTTTTAAATAGTGCATGAAAGGCAGTGAACGGATGTCAAACCGAATTATGGGTTTGCCATACGGAGAGATGGCGGATGAACGAAAAGCGGAAACTGACCACACCATTTTGCAATGGGTACGATCAGCGAGAACGCACGAGCTGTAAAGTTTTTATTGCTTTCTGATTCGATTTGATCACTTTTCACAACAGTAACATAATGCAACCAAAGGATCAAGCTCGAAATCCCGTTGCAATGATTTTGTAGCAGGTGCTTCCGTTTCTGTAGAACGTGTGACTTCGAAATTAACTCTTTGATAGCGTCATGATACTGCTGTGGAAAGTGGTCATATGAAAACAAGTGTAATGTGATTTGTGTTATTTTCACTTAACCCACTTTCCTACACTGTTTAAAGAGACACCGATCTGTGACTAGCGCACTCTGACCAGACGCGGATCTACAAGGCACGCAGGGGGAAAGGGCGTTTGGGTCATGACCCCTCTTAAGCCACCAAATGTTGTCTAAGGCTGTATTTTAAGGACTTATATTTCGAAAGATTTTGACAAATATTCTTTTTGTGCTCGAAAGTTATCTTTTGACCATCTTTATGCTAATGACCCCATCCAAATCCAGAAGCTAAATCCGTGTTTGACTCTGATTTCCCCCCCAATTTTGAAATATTTTTCAAAAACAGTGTATAACAAATTCCAGACGTGTCTTTCCAACAGGAATCTTGTTTCACTTTCTGTCTCTCACTGTTTTACTGCCTTTAACTGTGTTTTTCGTGTGACACCATTTCAAAGTTGAGGAGATCTTTCTGAAACACCCTGAATGCTCTCCGAATGATCGTTTAATAACATATTTCATTTACTGGACTAAGTGGCTCTGCATCTGATCGCTAACGCTCACCAACCCCCGAAGATTGCCTCGCAATCGCAATCTTATTCGGTTCACAAAGAAGATTTAAATCGTCTGTTAAAAAGAATCGGATTAAAAACGCGTTACGGATTCCGTTCGGAACAAAAAACACTCCTTTCACGGGTTTTAAACTAATTTGTACTAACTTGCAGAGCTATAGGTGCTAAGGGGCTCCTGAGCATTGCAAAACGGCCGTTTTGTACGTTTGAAAAGTCGCTTTCAAATTCGCGGTCTCTAGTATATATTTTGCTCTTTATTTAAGGATTTGAATTCAGATGAGCCTCAGATTTTCTATGAAGATAGAAACCCTTATATATGCTGTTCTAATTAGTTGAGAAAGTTGGAACAAGATCTATTTGATGCAGAAAAAAAAAAAACTCTTTTGAACGACATAGAACGTTAATGGTGTGGGAAATAATTTATCCCTTTAATAGGCAATTTACGTGAAATTTTAGCTTAAAAATAAATTGTAAAAAAACTAATTCGAAATAAAAAATAAAAAATCCCAGGTGCAGACCCTCTTGGCTTGAAGTAATTTTGTACCAAATGTCAAGGCTGTAGGTACTATGGGGTCCCTTGGACTCTGAATCGCCACAGACTTCCTTTCATAATTTCTTCGACGTTACTTATTTTAAATAGAAAAGCACATATTTTCGTGAAAATGAAAATATCGCTTATTTCGCAAGTTGAAAATTTTGTGATTTTCATATGAGCGTTATCGAAGGTTGAGAAATCAGCCGCGAAAAAATATTTCAGGAGGCTAGTATTTTCGCAATTATGACGGGTTCGCGAAAATTAAACCCTCGGGAAAATAAGTGCTGCTGTCACTGTATTAAACTCACCGAAGATCTTTCGTTTCAGAAAATGTCTTGGATACTGTGGGTGACCACCACCTCGGGATTCATAGCTGCCCTGTGCACCGTCCACGAGTGGCGCAGCGGGTACCTGCCCAGCCCGATGGTGGCTGCGGTGTACTCCGCCTTCTCCAAAGTTGCAGAGATGGCCTTCCTCTCCTGGCTCACGACCGCCTGCATGACGGGTCACGCAGGTAATATTTATTACTCATTCAATCTAATGCTCAAACCATAGACAACCTGCCTCCCAGGTGGTAGAGCAAAAGACTCGATTTTTATGGGTCCGAACAACAACCGTTGTTCAGGCATAAATGCCATAGATTGGTAGAGTACATCTTTTGATCATGTCCTGGCGCTTCGGTTCCCACTTGAAAAACTCAGTCTCTTAATCAGGGATTCCCTACCTCCCTCCAAAAAGTAATAGCGTCCCTCCTCAAATGCTACGGAATACCACCTCCCAGAATGTGAACCCCAAAACAGAAAATACGACTTAAAACACTCTCTCCCGTTTCCTAAAAACTTCAATGGCACATTCCGCGCCATTAGGCATCCATATTTTCACGATCCAAAACGGCTTAGCCTGTTAAGCCAATTATAAGTACACAAGATAGCTGATCATCTGGGGACCGAAGTACTCAAAATATCAAAAACGATCAAACTACACATGTAATTGAGTAAAATTAATAATCAAACGAAGTGAAGTTCTTAATGTTCAAATATTAGAACAAATTGCCATTTCAATGCTTTAATGCTATTTAAAAGCTTAACACACAATGGAAATTTCAAACGTTCATTCTCGACTTTGTTGTGAGTTGTGGGCCATTCCATGTGACGGAACGGATCATTTAAAGTAGTTTTGCCACTAAATTTGGTTCATAAATGCAAACAAAACAAGCTAGAAATTGTATTTTTGATAGCAACAGTAAAGATTTGTCATAAGAACTATGTAGAACATCAAAAGTTTGTCAGTTTGAAAAAAAATAATTGAACATTATGCAATATAATGCCTGTGACAGAGCGGGACAAAAGGAGTCCCGTTCCTTCACGGGCATTTTATTGCATACTCTTCAATTATTTTATTTGAAAACAATAAATTTTAATGCTCTCGTGATACTTACGGCAATTCCTTACTGCTGCTATCAAAAATAAAATTTCTAGCTTGTTTTGTTTGTATTATACAACAAAATATGCTGACAAAACTACTCCAAATGTCCCGTTCCGTCACATAGAATGGTCCTTGTGCGTTTCGCCGATCACGAATGGGTTGCACGGTGCCTCTTTTGGTGTACTGTTAATTCCTGGTTCCGATTTTATTCAATGTTATACATTTTCGGCTATTTTAGTTGCTTTTCTTTTTTCATCGCTGCAGAAATATTTTCGCCAGCCTCTTAGCTACAGTATTTGCTTAAAGAATAATTATGCATATTTATCCATTTTCGTTTGGCAATAGTATCTGTGGAATATTCTCAATAGGTAATTGCAAATGTATGATTATTTTAAAAGTAAAAAGCTAGTCTTTTCCTGAAAGTGAACAGAAAATATATTTATGTAATGCCTCTAAGGGATAACGGTAACGTATGAGGTTGAAAGGCACTAAACGTCGCTAGTATTACTTATTGCACATAAATTTTTATTATATACTAGTTTTACTTTCGAATGTCCATGGACATTAAAAGCCAATCTTCTTAACCGTTTTGGCGGTAGTCCAGAATGTTATTTGGGTTGTTCTCTGAAGTGTAACATGGAGTGGGTGTGGTGCTGCCACCATAAGGAATAAAAGGGCCGTAACAGTTAAAATTTTCAGCTTCTAGGTTTTAACCTTCAAGAAAAATCTACAATTAATAATGACATCAAAATATAAAGAAAAGTATTTGAAACAAATTTTTAAGAGACTTAGGATAAGGGGGGGGGGATTACAAATATGTCCTCCCTGAGGGGATTACAACTTTATCACCCTAGGTTGGGGTGATATAAAGGTAAAAAAGTACTCAGAGTAAACATTCAAGAAAATAAAACATGCATGTACTTCAAACAAGGGAAGAGTATTCTGGATAATGCAAAATAAAACTGCCAAAGCAAATGTTTAAAAGTTTTAACACGATCAAAAAATATTTTTGCATCAGTTTTAGAAAAACTAATTTAACTGCATAATATGAATAAAAAATGATGAAAAAAGTTGGACTATTTAGCAAATAGTATCTGCAAAAGTATCAATGTTTTCCATGGAATAGTGAGATTTTTTTTATTACAAAACATGCTTTTAACAAATTTTTTTTTGTTAAAACACTTTTTTTTATTTAAATAAATATTTATTTCACATATCACTTCATATTTGATTACTTCGCAAACGATAGGACCATTTGATGACATAGTACCCTTTGCAAATGTGAAAGAGCAGAGTTTAGGGTGGCTCAAGTTCGCCAAGCACTTTGACATCAACTCTGGGAGATTTCGATGATTAAGTAATATATCGATTAAAGTCTTTTGTGTCTTCTTAAGGGGGTACTCTAGTCTAGAGGCTTGAATTTAAGGTAATTTTACGGGCGTAATAGAAAAAAAAGTAGCTATTTTCACTACCCGTTTTTATCAGTTTTTTTTTGTTGGTATTTTAAAAGTATAAAAATGCATAATAGTTAAAAGAAAATAAAAATTTAAGTTGGTGGAGGCTGGCAAAGTGGAGACTCTTAAAAAAAAAAGGAGGTCTCCTGGTTGACGCGATTCCAATATTCCCGGTGATCTGAAACATGAAGTCAAGGTTAATTCTCAATAAACAAGGATGTAGAATTATCTGGATGTAACCGGTTAGAAAATAACAATTGTTGCACAAAATGGCGTCTTTTTGAAACAAAAGTTTAGTTTTTGGATCCTTTTTAGAACTTTTTTTAATAATGAAATACAGAATTACAAAAATCCCTACGCGGAGACAATTTTGATAGTATTAAAAAAGTCTGTACCAAATTTCAAGTAAATCGGTGCATTAGAACTTGAGATATCTTGTCAACCGTACCGCAAAACTAGTTTCGAGAAAAACAAGTTGAAAGTTTGCAGTCTCATTTCGGGTAGTCTGAGTGGTTTGATGGTATGTTATACGTACATTTTTTCAATCAGTCATCCTTGCCTTACACAATGTTCCTTCTTCTACCTGAAAATCTACATTTTTGGCGGATCTTTCAGCCATAAAAGCAGTTCTGTTTTCTTTTGAAGCTTCGGAAGCTCGTACCTCGGAGCGTTTGATACGTTCTTGATCTCGTTTGTTGGCACTTTCTTTGTTCATCTGGATGCAAATTACTTCCTTTTTGACTTCATTTATCCATTTTATATTAAAAATTTGAATTTAACACCGAAAAAATACAACAATAGGTAGTAGTACAACAACAAGTACACAATAGGCTTACAGAACCTTCGAGATGCTCGTTTGTCAGGTATATATGTAGAGCAAAAGAGTTTATTTTAGCTAAGTTAACACCAAAAATAATTTTTATTTCCATAAATCCTCTTAGAAACTTATTCTCAAAAGTCTAAACTTTGTGAATATTAAGGGCGAAAATATTTTTTTGTTTTTTGAATTTACGTTGAAGTGCCATGTTGTGCAAAGTTATTGGGCTGTCAAGGTTTATTTTTATTTTGGAAAAAAAAAAATTGTTCAGTTTATTTTGTTTTTGTATTATGTCTACACTTAGCCTTCTCGGTGGAAAAATTCGAGTATACTCGGAATGGTCTGTGGTTCGTGATAGCACAACATGCTCCGGCAAAGTTACAGGAACGTCACTGCGAGTCATAATGGCGTACTGTCAATGTGGAAAAAAGTGATACAATTGTGACTTTTCAAAGGATCACGCGTGAAACTTTTTGTGACACATGTTTCATGTGACTTCACTGTACACGTCGCTGCAACAATTTGTGACTATTCACTTCGTGACGTTATAGAGAAGTCACTTTGCGACGTCACCATGGACTGATATTCGTAAATTTCTGCAATCTATTGTCTGTCTTAACAGTGACATTCACATAAAGATCCCAGTTTAGTCCCTGTGAAACCAGGAGAGTTTACCTTTAAATGGGAGTGGTCCACCTAACATGAAGTTTAGCTGATATAGAGTACAAAACTGCGATTTTCCGTTTATTAGTGCATTGTATGTAGAAACCTATTCCATATCGAGCCATGTAAACGTAATTCTTTTTTAAAAAAAACCGTTTCAATTTTTTTAACAGGGTTAAAAGAGCGCGCGTCTCATCCTTTGCATACGCCAGAAAAAAGTTTTTCCTCTCTCCTGTAAAATTTTCAGCGTGACTTTCGTCCTTCTGGCTCTGAAGTACAGAAAATTAACCATAAAAGCAATCTTTTTTTTTAAATGTACTTTTATGTTATATATTTCACAAATCAGTGGTTAGAAAGCGAAAGTGAAATTTCTGTAATGTGGATTTGGGATAAAGTTAATTCTCTCTCTTCCAGGCGGCCTGACGGCCCTCCTCAGCTGGCGGCCTTTCTGCTTCTTGGCCAGACTGACGTTCATAGCGTACGCCATGCACGTGCCAATAATCACCATGCTCAACGGGTTCAGAAAGTCGCACATGTTCATCTCGCAACTCGAAATTGTAAGTTATATATATATATATATTTTTTTTTTCAATACAAACAGTTACTGTCCGTTCTCGAAAGCGAAAAATAGCACTCGGGATAGATTCCATTTTAAAAAGCGGCGACTGGTTGAGGATGGGCACTTTCCACTCGCACCTGTGTTTTTTCGACACTATTTGGAAGAACTGCTGAACACGTCATTTTGCACCTTTTACTTCCGGGTTTCCCTTCCTATTTTGGTGAAATCAGAACAGACCTGACGCATGCGCAAATTGGCGGAGGGTCTCAGCTAAGGAAAACAGACAGTAAAGTATGTTCAAAATCATACAAGCCATTACCGTGGAGAACTAACGTACAGTAACGTACAAGCTCAAGTTCATTCCTTAACATACCAACAAAATCACTTCTGGTTACGATAACTTAACAATATATTTCCATATCCTTCACATACAGTGATGTCTGAGAAGCGTCATTCATGTCATATTCTATTGTAAACTTTGCTGTCTCCGAGGAATCCTTCATTTTATGTTATTTGTTTTCAACATAGAGACACTTTGCCTTTTTTGAATTAGCAAACTTTCGACGCCACGCAAGTGACCGCAATTTGACAATGGACACCTTGTAGACGGGCATCATGGAATGTTGATTGCTCAATCGACTATTGGGAGATGGCGCTACCACCCTGATAACAGTTTAACAGTACACGTCCTGGGAAGTCACTACGAGTCACAAAGTGACAGAAACGTGACGTCTCGCGAGAGACACGCTGTGACACATTTATAGCATGCTTCATTTAGCTTCACTGTGACGTTGTCAGCAGTTAACTTGAGACTGGTCACTTTGTCACACTATGAAGACTTCGCCAATTAGTGAGATTCGTAAATTTCTGCAACATGTTGAAATCTTTAGAGTGACGTTTCGTGACCATCACGCAGTGGAGATCCTTTTGGAACCATAAGGCCTCCTACGCACAAGGTGATTGGTTGAATCAACTTTTCGAAAAAAGTTGCCTGTCACTAATTGACTGGCGTTTTCCGTTGTGTTCACACGAGGCAATTTAGTTGAGTCAACATTTCTTCCAATAAGCCAAATTTGTTCGATGAGCTGCTCCACAATGCTGTTAAAACTGAACAGAGTTGACTCAACTAAAAAGTTGATTCATCTTATCGGAATGAGAATGGTAGCAGCATATGTGCCTGATAAATTGACTGCCGTGTGAAGGATGCCAGACGAGTCCTTCACTTTTCTACCTAGTTACACATCCTGCTAACCATCGGTTCGGAAGTTGATTCAACTGAGTTGCCTCGTGTGAAGGAGCCGTAAGGTATCATTTTAGTCATTGTGCTATTAGGGCAGTCATCTCCAGAACGTTAGGGTTATCCAGAAAGAACGTTAGACATTGTCAACATGATTCAAATCCATATTGTAATGGAGAAAAGTTAGGAAACGCAAACTCTCTACAATAAAAAATCACTACAGCGTCTCTCCGTTTTGAACAGCTTTTGACATTACGTTCGTAAAATTATGCAGCAGCTACTAACTACACTACACTGAAAATGAAATGTTATCTTATGCTTTCTGAAATGAAATGATGAAATGCTTCTCCTTTTCACTACAAGCATTTCATCTAAATGCGGATGTCAACTGTGTTTTTAAGATGCTAGAATTTTTAATTCTTAAAAATTCGTTCTTTTTCTTTTCAGTTCTACGTGGTGCTGTCGTACGCTGCTGCTACTTACGTCGTCTCATACATACTTCACCTCTTCTTCGAGGCACCGTGGATATCTTTGTCTGACGTCATCCGCCGTCGGTCCAACGTGAAAACGTTCACTTGCTACGAGAACTCGGCAATGACGGAAAAGCCCGTCAAGAACGGAGAAAAACCCATCAGCATAACGGTCAACAACAAAAACTGGATGAATTCATTGGAGAAAGGCTGCTAAACATTCCCTGGGTTTCTGCAATTCTTCCGTCTTGGTGAAGGAATTATGGTGAAGGTGACGAGGATGGAATGTTCATCGTGTCACCCATTTGGAACTCGTTTCATTCTCACAGAACAGTTCATTGAGGGAAATCCAATGAGTGTCTAGTTATGTTACTAGAACAATTTTGCTCAAAACTACCATTCTGTGACAAGGTTCAACGGATTGTATCCGACGACAAGAATCGGTACGGTACCTCAAATGAAAAATTTGAAGAGAGCCAATGATAAGCCTGGAACTTCCAAAGAAACTTGTCGCCTCGTTGGGGATAAAGTTTTCGAAAAAGTAAATAAACTCTTTCTAGTTTGAGGTTCAAGGTTAGAAATAAAAAGCCAAAGCTGATAACGTTTTGTCAGCAGTTGCGCCGCACAATCATCAAGTTTAATTGATTGAAATCATTCCATTAATGCGCAGGAAATATGAACAAAGTATACAGCAACTATTCAAGTTGTTTGATGTACAAAGCAAACATTTTCGATATTGTGTGTTAAAACTCATTTGACTGTTACAATAATGTTATATGTCACATAACTGAAATTCAGAGCAAGATAACTAGAGTAAACACTTAGGCTGAAAGTGTTTCTGACCACAGCCACGTGACCATCCACAGAAAGTGAACGGGAAATGATACGGTTTTCAACGCTGGTTAGAAATTAGTTAAACAAGCAATTTAATTTCACCGCATAAACGGGATACACGCCAAATTCCCTTCATTGTTAACCGCTGTCTTCATTTTCACCCTGACTGTTGTTTTCTACCTTTCAAGCAATGAAAGACGCGTTTTTTATTACACAGGGGAACAATGATTTAGCTGTCTGTGTCTTGGTTTTAACCATAAAATATACCGTAAAAAATCAGGAGACCCTAATTTAAAATTTAGAAATTAAATTATAAATTAGGGATTATTGAAATCAAATTTTAAAACACTAAATTTTTGATACCCTATATAAAATGCTTAGGGTGTAAAGTTTTGAGTTAACTAATATGATAACCAAACACAATTTAAATAACATTTAATTTTGAAGATATCTTACAGTTAGTAATGAAAACCAATAGCCTGCGTATGATACGAAGTTCAAGATTTTTGAAGAGAAGTCGAGTTAAAAGAACTTCCCTTTTCGACTTTATATTTCTTCTTAAGTCTTCACTAATGCCGCCATTTAATGACAAGCTAAGATGTTCAGATCCGAAGTATTTTTAAGTGTTTAGCAGCAACAGTATTAGGCATAATATAAAACTCAATAAGTTTGAAACTTCCCATCACTTGCTTCACATCTACAGAGTCTGGTAGAAGAGAAATTTTGATCACATATTTCAAGTGTAATGTATGCAAAAATTAGTGAGAACTACACAGAACATTTACGAATATGCGGTAATTTTAAGGCTACGAAAAAACCTTTACACTCATGTGATAAAATAAGGTTGAGTTAACAATCAGCACTCAGATGTGATTAGGCTTTCGGTCTTAAACAGCTCTATATCACATATCACACCCCAGTGTGCCGGTACTACCACTATTTGTGGTTTTACCAGTTGGTTGGGGCCCTGAAGACAGCTTTTTTTTTTTTTTTAATGCCGACCAGAAGCCGAGCAACTCCTGGTCCGGCACCCCCGAAGGTATTGATTCACTTGCAAGGACTTTATGATCATGACATATTTAACGTGCCCAATCGCCATTAACGAACACGGATAATCTTCGATCGGCCGGCACCGAACCCCGGACAACTTTGATTACAAGTCCGACGCATCATCGACCTGGCCACCCCGGACAAACAACTGCATAGGGTGGCTCTGGTAACTTGATGCTTATTCTTAGACACGCTCATGTATATTTGGCTTGAAAGGGGAAACATTCTCAAATTGGCGCAATGGAAATAATCGTTATCACAATTATTATTCGACCCTATTTTAACAAATGGAATCGATCAAGTCAGCTGATCGGAAGTCAGCTTATCAGAGCCAGACTATAACAATCATACGTTATTTATGTCTAAATGTTTTGATTTCTCTCAGTAAAAATGCAACTATTTTGAAAACCAATAAAGCAACAAAATTTATTTTGAAAATTTTTTATAAAGAAATTATTGGGGTATTTTCGTAATTGTTAAAGAATATAATTTTTCCAACTATAATAAATAAAATCGTACATTCAATGCAACCATAAATTTCATGCATTATTAAAGTCTTGAGTTCAATCGGTACTGTTTTCGAATTTTGTATCACATTTTTGTCTTTATTGCATTTATGTCACCTTTCATACGCTGAGCGTAAGCATCACGTTTTGTTAGATCATTTCGTTATCCGTGGCATTTTGTTATTATAATCCATTGGGATCTTGTCTAATGTTTTCAGCGTTATTCAATTCTTGTTAGTGTTATTTTGTTACTATCTTTGTAGAAATTAAAAATTCTTCAAAAAAACATCCTCTTTTTTTCATTTTTTAAAAATTACCAAATGATTTTTTCTTCTTCATTTTTATCTTTTGTTCATTATTTCGCAATTTTAATACAATATTTTTGAAGCAGGAGGCAATGGGGCTCGTTGGACCGCTGGGCACATTGAACCAGTTTCAATAATTTTAATACTATTATTATTATTATTTATTTTTTAAATTTATTTATTTATTAATATCTTCGGATTTTTTAAATTTTTTTAAATTAATACTTATTTATTTTTTAATTTATGACCAACCAATAGCACCTGTAGTAATACAAATACTAAAGCAAAATCACATGGTACAGTTATGTTGAACAAATTCTATTTCAGAAACAAAATTTGCTGTTTTTTCAATGACGAGTAATTTTCACAAGTCTGCAACACTATTTTTTTAATGGTTTTGATTAAGAACAAAGTAATAAATTGAACTCATCTCATAAAATAAGTTCTTTTAGTGCATAATAATTTGTAGTAGTTTCTTTATTTTTTATCATACAGAAAAAAATTATCAGAGCATTTCTTCAGACCAAGAACAAAGTATACGTTAGTAATCTTTCAGAACACCCACAAAAAACCAAAACTTGGGTGTTGGTAACATAATTAAAAATTTTGGAGATAACCTGTACAAATGGTAACCTCTCCTCTGTTTTGGGGCAAGAGATAGTATTAGTAGCTCTAGTAGATGCTGCGGTATTGCATGATTTAGAAACATTTTTAAATAAAAGCCTACCTACACTGTTAAAAGCAGGGGTTCCAGACGAGTGAAAATATTCCCTCCAAGGTGAAAGCATAGTGCCTGAAGGTGCATCACAGGCTAGAAAATAGAGCAGAGGAGCCAGAACATCATGCAATCACAGAAAGACTCATTGCGCATGCGCTTTTTGCCTTAGACATACATTCAACCACCTCAATATGGCGGACAAATGATGATTGCGTTTGTGTGTCTTTCACATTGAATGAAGTACACTATTGGATTAAAACCCAACTTTTCTAGGATTAATTATCCGAAATTACAAGTAAGTACAGCTTTTGATCACTTTGTAGCTTTTAGGGCTTTCAAACATAGTTAAGTGTTTAAAAATGCATTTATTGCTTTTCACAGTAACCGTTAGTCTTCTAGTTCTCGTTTACCGTTACTATCGTGAAATTTCCATCATTCAAAACGCTACTAAAAATATCTGTCATTATTTTCTTGAATACTCGATAAGCAGCTTTTATTAGTCACCAAAAGAACCTTAATAAAAATGTTTCTTGTGCTTCGTAGATTATAACATAAAGATAGCGAAAAAAAAAAATCTCTCTCAGTCTAGCTCTTTTTTTCTTTTTTTTGCTTTTTCATTCAAGTGTTAGAATCATTTCCTGTTAGCAGTCCTCGAAAGCGTTAGAACTTTCTTTTGGTTTTTTATTTAACTGTTGAAAAACTTTATGTGCAGTTTCTTTTGTTACTCTTGATTAACGTTTATGAAACGATTTTGTTTTTCCGTAATTGTAATATCCCTGAATATTTTTGGCTCATCATTTAAATAATCCATAAGTACAGCTATGCTTCATTTTCGGAATACGTCAAGTTTTAGTAAATGTATAATTTCTCACATGTTTTAAATAATTACTCGTTTTTAAATTATAACGTATTTGTGACAGATCTTTGATACAAGTGAAGGGGTAGATATTTATTGTTTTATTAATTTTTAACATTACTTTTTGTAAAAAAAACCCCATCAGAATCCTGAATTTTTTCACATGTTTTTTAACGACCCCAGAGTTATTATTCATATTATTTATTTTATGATTCTTTAAGAAAATGATAAAGATTTCACCGGTCCGCAAAGTTTTTCATTTGCTTTTACCGCGCCCGTGGGTCAAAAGAGGTTGAGAAACACTGAGTTAGAGCACGATCAGATGAATTAACGCTATGAGCACTTCTTAACTATGTTGAAAACTCTGAAATATGATCAAATGCTGTAATTACATGTTTTAATCATTTCCAATACCGAGTTCAATGTGAAAAATGTCCAAAACGTAGAATATCATAAATCAAAACAAAACTAAAAAAAAAAAAAGGTACACAACTGTATTTAAAAACGCACACAATACGGGGGAGGGGGGAGGAGGATCTATAGTAAGGGTGCCATTTCTCTCTCCGAAGGATCCTTTTTTTCACTCCGGCTGTCTAGTTTTTAAAAGGTGCCTGTTTTTCACCCTATTTAGAGGTGCGATTTCGGCTCCGTATTGGGTGCCGCTGGTGAACAAGCGTTTCTCCCCTGAAAGGTGCCGAATGCATCCTGTAGTTTTAACAGTGTAGGACCAGAACTTTAAACGCGTTTTACTCAAAACTATCCATTCACATCCCTTTGCTTCTCACTGCCTCAATTAGAAAATAAACATTATAGTACAGATTATAACATTAACATTAAACATTGTAGTATAGCAGTGAAGTTGATAAAGACCCTAATTGTGCTGATTCTTGAGAAAATGTGGATGGTTCCTGGCTGGCATACATTGTGAAAAAGTAGAAGTAGGTCAATTCAGTGGCGCAGTGAAGCGGGAGGAATCCCCCCCCCCCCCCCCCCGAGGCATTGTTTTTATCATATGCGTATTCTTATACAGTAGTTTAAACACATGAAAAGACTGTATTGATCAAGAAATCCCCTCCAGAAGGTGTTTTTGATTTTAAAAAACCCACCCCAGAGGGTATTTTTGATTAAAACCCCGCTCCAGTAGGTTTTTTTTTAATCAAAAAACTCCCTCCAGAAGGTATTTTGATCAAAAAAAAAAAAAAAAACCTCCAGAAGGCTTTTTTTCTCCCAAATAAAAAAAAACCCCTCTAGAGGGTTTTCCTGGCTGCGCTAGTGGGTCAATTCAATATTTTAATATGTTATAGTGATCTTGCAACTTTTTTTTTTGTCATGCTAAGCACAAAAGACCATAAGTTAGTTACAATATTGGACATCATTTATCACTAAAATTTTTATAAAAGTTGTTTTCGTAAGGCAGTCCAACGTACACCGCGTTCGTGACAGGTTGGACCGCTTTATAGATTTCTGTTAAAAAGCTAATTATAATAATAATAAAAAAAAAGTGTGAATTGAACACTTTCAGAAATAATCTGGATGGTGAGAAATGTTTAATGAACTTCATTAAAATCGAATTTATAAAAATTAAAGTATCTTAAATAATCTACACTCATGTAAAAAAGACCCTAGATGTCTTAAAGACTATCCATATAAAGATATCACACTTTTTTTAACGTATTGAATCGCTTCTCCTCTTTTTAGAGTGTTTCACTTCATTTTACTCTCCTCCCCCCTTATTCCTGTCACGTGTCACGCTATGAAACGTAACATCTTGGCACATACAGTTGTTCTTATTTGAACCAAATATGTCATTTCACTTTCCTACCTTCCCTCCCCGTTTCAGTGCTGTAGGGAAACAAAATAGGGGTTTTGGGTCTCACTAACAAGTAACCCTACCCAAGTGTGAATCACCGATTGGAATAAAACTTTGCATATCGATAAAACACTTAAAAATATTCAACCCATGTTTTTTTTTTTAATTGGCAACATTTTGATATCTTTAGCGGGGTGAAATTTACCCTTACATATTGGATAATTGGATATTAGAGAGTACAATATATTCTTTTATTTTAAACTAGTGGTACTCAGGGGCGGCTCGTCACTATGGGCCGGGTGGGCTCGGCCCCCCCCCCCCCCCCCCCAGAAAAATTGTGCACCGAAAAATAAATTATTCATAAATAACGTTTTGTATTTCAGTTAAAAAAACATCAGAAAACAAAGAATTTGGGGCGTGAAAGTGATTTTAAGTCTAAAACATTTTTCATATGGCTAATAAAATATTAGAAGTTTTCCATCTGTTAGCGTTCACGCTTGCAAGCTTTGAGAATGATTTCTTAGGGCTCCGACTGGTTTGCCCCAGCCACACCTCCGCTCCTAACCAATCGCGACGACTCTACTAGACAAACCAAAACCGCAAGACGCTCCACCCCAATTAATCCTCCATGGGCAAGAATTCTCTAGCCCATGGAAGGGCAGCAGAAGGTGGGGGAAGGATTTTAAGCTCGTCACTCGTCACTAGTACGAGAAAACAGTTCGGAGTGCAGAAGAAAGGGAGCCACATGAATGAAAAAAAGGTTTCTTTTCCTCCGTCCCTCTTTTGCTTTGATTCCGGAAAGGGATTTAATATTTTATGGATTTATCGCATCTCATGCAGATTTTTATTAATTTATTTTTCTGCTTGGAACTAATATGAGCGGAATTAAAGCTCTGAATTTGTCCGAAACTTTTACATAACAGCTTCAATTCGGAGAGATCTATTCAATTTTCTTCTTTGTTCTGATAATTGGCTAAAGTTATTAAGTACTAATAGTAAAATAGGCTTTATTAATTTATTTTCTATGTTAGAGTATTCTATCGCGGAACAAACTTGAATTATTTCTGTTAGACCCGGTACATAGCTTTCAGTCCTTAAAAGACATAGCAGCTACCTTATTTCAAAAATGACAAAACTTCGGCTTCTCCCCTATCGGAAGAGGGCATGACGTCTTTTCCTATGCCATTTGACGTCACAAAAGCTTGAACTTTAAAAATTAATTTAAAAAAAAAACTATTTATCGTATCGCAAAAATTTTTTCACCTATGATGTTCATACATGTTACTCTATCATATAAAAAAAAAATTGAAAAATCGAAAACTTCCCTATTTCTGAAATATGTGCAAAAACAAAAAAAGCCTTATAACTTTTATAAAATTGAAATATTCTTAAGTGTTTTGAATTTTTTAATGACATTAAAAAAATGTATTGATTAATCAGTAAGCGCGTGCAAAGATTTCAAAGAATTACACATTTTATTTAAATGCAAAAAAAAAAAAAAAAAAAAGAGAATTGAACTATGAATGGTGATGTAGCCCCTAGGTATTGTGATGTGGTTTCACACAATAAAAACTCAAGGTTTTTTGTAATCAAGAAGAATAAATTGTCAATTAAGGAAACTGTTTCTGGATAAAATATTGTTGCCGATTTCGTAATTTGATTTAAGGAAGCATGGTTAAATCGAAATTAATGCTACTGCGCGATCAACTTGATTGTTTTTGGTATAAAGAGTGTAATAGTAGTTTGATTAATGCTGTGTGTTGTTTATTACTAGTTAGTTGCATGGGTTGGTTGTCTTTAAATTTAGGTTGTTTACCTTGAAATTGAAAAAAAAAATAATCAAGTGAATTATTTACTAAAACACCAATTTCAACTTTGACGCTTGAAGAGAAGCTCGAAATAAAGAAACTGCAAAAGGACCATATTTTGTTGCTCAACATTACTAACTATAGCTCTCTTTATTTTATCTGTATAAATATTATCTCATAAAAAAACAACCCTGTTGTAAAAATTTCCCCGCCAAGAAAACCTTTAACTTTTCCGCATAAAAAAGAAAACCTGCATCCTAAACCCAAAAACTCTCAGCCATAAAAAGTTATGTTATCTAGTTTGCCCGCCAAAAATCTGCCAAACTATCATCCTCCCTCTTCTCCTTTTTCATCACAGCTACTTCCATTAGAACCTCCTCCCACATTCAACTCCTCAGAAATATGGATAGATCTTTTAAATTGTTTATCTTGTTTGGCGGGAAGCTTTTCAAAGTGAAGTGGTTGCTTGGTGAGCAAAAAGCTTCCCGCCAAACAAGATAAACAATTTAAAAGATGTATCCATATTTCTGAGGAGTTGAATGTGGGAGGAGGTTCTAATGGAAGTAGCTGTGATGAAAAAGGAGAAGAGGGAGGATGATAGTTTGGCAGATTTTTGGCGGGCAAACTAGATATCATAACTTTTTATGGCTGAGGGTTTTTGGGTTTAGGATGCAGGTTTTCTTTTTTGTGCGGAAAAGTTAAACGTTTTCTTGGCGGGGAAAATTTTACAACAGGGTTGTTTTTGATGAGATATCACATCTTTTTGCATTGATATTATTACTTTGTCTGTATTTTTAGAATTGAGAACTTCAAGTCAATAAATTTTCAATTGAAACAACGCTGTTTTGTATTTTTAAGGAACAATAATGGTTAGCCTAATTTTACGTCAAGTTATTTTCTGACTATTAAGATTCTATGTTCATTTTGCGAGAATTGGGCGGTTTAAATTTTATTGCAATCCTTGTATCCTCTCTGTTGCAAAGAAAACTTCTTGGATAATAAAATACTATATTTTAAATTATATTGTTTTCGAGTATTTTACAACTTCGCAATAAATTCTATTACAGTTTCTTTATTTGACAGATTATTCAACATTTTCATGAAGGTTTCTTTAAATGTTTTACAGCTTGAGGGCTATTTTAATCTAGCTTTTCACTTTTTGTTTAATTATATTTTTTCTTAAATCGTGGATTATTTTACGTTTTATGGGATAATTTTAATTGTTTGGTGATTTATCTTTTTCTTGATAGAAGTCTTTGTCTTGTTTAATACCTAGTTTTGTTTAAAAGTTCATTTAAAAAACGAAATAACGCATGTTATCACCAAGCAAAAAAAAAAAAAAAATCTAAGGCATTAAATGTTTTAAATTTGAATGTGTCAGAAGATCTATACAACTTTACTCGATGTCAAACCGCGAATATCCCAAATTTGCCATAGCGAATGCGCATGTTGCGCGCGGACTAAGCTCATTAAAAGTCTTGCTTAAATTAATTGCAAAAAATTTTTCAGCTAAAATATTACTGCAAAGCACGGATATCCACACACGTATTTCATATATTTTCAATTCCTTATGTGTTAGATAAATAAATACCTTTGTGCTGAATAGTAAAGTCAGACCAAACAACGTAAGTAGAAGCACAAATTTGTAATTTACAAATTTGTGCTTCTACTTACGTTGTTTGGTCTGACCTTATGTGTTGTTAGTGAAAAATCCATTAATTTAAAAAATAAGCAAACCAATAAAAAAATGCTATTTTTCGCTTTCAATTTAAAATTATATGTGCCTCATTCACATGCGTACAGTTTCATATAATTTGTCAGGTAAAATATTGTAATGGTTTAACCCCAGTTTCGCACCGACATTTAAAATTTCTTCCCTCCATAAATATATAAAAACTGAAAAACAGGGGGAAGGAAATTTCGTATCGGCAAAACTTGGGGGGGGGGGGGGGCGGAGGACAGCATTCTAATCTCATTCATTAATTTGTTTCTCTGCTTAAGTATAAACAAACAACATAGAATCTGAAAACAGAAAGCCCAATGATCTAAGTCTGCGCGCATGCGCAGTCGCTGTGGCAAATTTGTGATATCCGCGATTTAACGTCAGTTGCAAGTTTGGATATGTTTTAGTCTTGATTGAATTTCATTTCCTAAGACAACTTTGGAATAACTGTTAGATCTGTTCTAACCTTGCAATTGCAGTCCGAGATAAACAAACCCTATGAGCTGAGAGTAAGTACATAAGAATTTAGGGAAAATTAGTGATTTTAAAACTTCAATTACTCCGGCCCATGATGTCCCTGGGGGTTGAATTTTTGTATATGTACTCAATGGCCCCCCAAGAACATGTATACAAAAAATCATTACCGTAGCCCCCCCGGGGGGCTGTGATAGAATCCCGGGAAGGTACAATTTGGGGAGTAAAAACGAGGGGGGGAGGGGGGAGGGGAGGGGGGTCAAATGGCACAAAAGGCACATCAGTAGGGCACAAGGAATGTGTGTGCGAAATTTCAGCTTGATTCCTTTTTTCGTCTGGGCTGTAGCCCTGTCAAAGAAAGCGAAAACTTTTTTGAACAGCGATTTTATAACTTTAATACCTCCTCCCCCTGATGGTCCAGGGGATTGTATTTTGGTTTACGGCGTCTGGGGCCACTAGAGATTGAGTGTACAAAAAATCAACTCCGGGGGTCTTCATGGGGCTGAGATACAGAGGGGTGAAAAACCCAAAAAACCCCAACTTGCTCTGTCGTGTAATCTTGTTCTTGGTCGCTTTTATTTCCTTTCGTCTTTGGCGGTGGATTTGCTTCTGTTGGCTGCTGACGTTTGGTTTCCTTGGCGGGCCGGGACGCTCCCGCGTCCCGTGATTGTGAAAGCTTTACAGAGCAAGCCCACCCGCTAATTTAAGGCACGAGCCGCCACTGAGTGGTACCTGCACGGCTTTGCCCGTAATAGAAAAATCAAAAGGTCTTTTGGTTCGCCTGCATATTTACAAATAATGTATGGTGAATTTTCTCGCCAATTGGCTTGTACCCATGTTACGGTTCCACATTATGATAACTTCGTATCTCGCCAATTGGCTTGTGCCCATGTTATGGTTCCACGTTATGATAATTTCGTAATTTACTCGTCCATCTTATGAAAATTTTGTTCTTAAAATTAAAATAGAAAAAGAACCACATCGAATTTTCGAAAAATCGCTTCGAGGTGCACACCCCCATGCTATAAACTAACTTTGTGCCAAATTTCATAAAAATCGGCCGAACGGTCGAGGCGCTATGCGCGTCACAGAGATCCTGACAGACAGAGGGACATTCAGCTTTATTATTAGTAAAGATTTTAATTTTTGTCTGACATGGAATTGCTCACAGGCAATTAGCCGCGCGACGATGTAAGGGCAATTCATTAATTACATAAGGATGATTTTGGCCATTTTTAACCCCCCTCTACAATGTAAGGGTACGTAAGATCCCCCCTATTCTTACGTACGATTCCATTTCGTTTTTAAAAATTATAAAATAACGAATCTTACAATGGAATCGAAATTAAACTCACTAAATTATTAAATTAAATCTTTTCGTGTGAAGAAATATTTACTAAAACGTTGGAATCTGAATGTTTTTTCGACATATTTTGTATATGATGCGATGCTAACTAAAAATAAAACATTCCATACAGTAGTGCAATTCTTTAATTTAATTTTACACCATTCATTCTTTGTAAAAGAAATAAAAAACAGCTCATCCTAATACTTTACCTTCCAGACGCAAATTAAATGTAACCCCTGTCAAACCACTTGACCGCGCCATTTCTAATGTAAAATATTGACTTGGAAAATATTACGTAAGAATGGGTTTGAACCCCTCCCCCCAAGTAAGGGTACGTAGAGATTTTTCCAACCCCCCCCTCACCCGGGATCCTTATGTAATTAATTTTTTTGGTCCCTAAGATTGCAAGCGATGGTTTACCCCTATTAATAGTATTCTCACGTCAACTATAGTTTGTTTAGTTTTTTCAAATTTTCAATCATTATTTAAATGAATTATCAATCATTATTTGAATGCAATAGAAATTTTAAATAAAAATATATATTGTTCCCTCTAATATCCCAATTATTCAAGATTTAGGGGTAAATTTAACTACGTTAAAGGTACATGTTGCCGATTAAAAATCCAAGGATTAAA
The DNA here is from genome assembly GCF_026930045.1 of Uloborus diversus. NCBI lineage: Eukaryota > Metazoa > Arthropoda > Arachnida > Araneae > Uloboridae > Uloborus > Uloborus diversus. Next base: position 92,854,718 of record NC_072739.1, on the reverse strand, counting down.
TATTTTTAAGTGTTCTGTCGATGTGCAAAGTTTTATTCCAATCGATGATTCACACTTGGGAGGATTACTTGTAAAAAAAAGGTTGATTTAAACCAATTTACATTACATTTGCATTGCTTTTACAGTAAAAAAAAAGAAAAAAATTTCGGGAGGAGGCGTCCCTCCCCCCTCCCCAAATACAGCGCTGTTCTTGTCACTAACTGTCACGAATTCATCCCTCTCTCCCTGAAAGCGTGACAGCCTTTGTAGACAACCTCAAAAAGAACCTTAACTTGTTCAAAATCCTCACCTTTTTGCTTCTGTTACGGTATTTAACTTAAACAGCAAAATTTTAAACAGTTGAAAGTCCAACATCTTTGCCTTCTTCCACGGAAAACCTTGGCGTTGAACATTTAAATGACTAATAGTTATGATACTTCGTCTGCTCTTGTGACTTAGTTTTTTAGCATCGGTAAATAAAAGAATTACCCATAATTACGATGAATGTCGAGACATAATTACGGTATGTCCCATCTCCTACACCCACACTGTAACAATGAAAACCATTGTATTTTCGAACGTCATTGTACGAGAAACAATGAAAGCCTTCAAGTGTGACCTTTCCCGAGAATTTAATTTGAGGAAATATTTTTGTTCAAATACGTTGTAAGGTATCTTTCTCGCTTGGAATTGCAGTTTTAAAGCAAGAACAATTTTAAAGAGTCCGAATAAAGGGTAAATAATTTAATGTAACGAGTGCCATGAATAATCCATGCAATCATTTTGCAATATACAGCGTGTCCACGTTTAGCCTACAAGACCTCTATTTTCGCAATTGTTAGACCTATATGCATTTTAGAGATATAGGCTGAATCGAGAACTTTTGATAATCGAGGTCTCGAGAATCGAGTACTTATCATCGAGTGATTGACAATCGAGATAACCGAGAACTCGAGCGATTAATAATTGAGATTTTTTGAAATCGAGATCTCGAGCTATTGACTTCTCGATTATTTTGAATCGAGATCTCGGGATGTGATAATCGAGAACTCGAGCTGTTATAAACTAGAACTCGAGGTGTTATAAACGAGAACTCGAGACGTGACAATCGAAATCTCGAGCTGTGATAATCGAGAACTCGAGATACGGTAATCGAGAGCTCGAGTTGTGATAATCAAGAACTCTAGGTCTTATAACTGAGTGATTCGATTATGAGAACTCGATTATGCCCATCACTAATATGCATACTTCCTATTGCAAGAATGGCCAAAATAAGGTGAAAAGTTAAGATATGAAAAGTTTGAAGCGAAAAAGATTAAGTGAAAAAATACGAAAGTTAACTTTTTACATGGTTTTTGAATCCACTACATTGCATTTAGGGAAATCAAAAGCATGAATAAACAGATGAAACACAAAAAATATGACACCAGTACGACCAATATTCACACCGAGATGCGAAACGCAGCGTTTTGTAACTTACAGCACTTTAGACGCAGTCAATAGGTCCACGAGTAACAGAAAAAAAATGGTAAGGGGTGCACCGAACAAAAAAAATTGGGAACCTCTGATATAAATGAACAGAGACTGAACATTTAAATTAAAACACAATTTAATAAATTAAAACAACAAATTTTTAAACTAAATAATTTATACAGATTGCAGTACGGAATGATTTGACGAATTCGGCGCCACTTTTTGAGACTTCCACAAAATTTGCTAAATATTTATTGACTTTTATATTAATTTCGTTACTTATATAACTTGAATCACGAAACCTTAGTTCATTTCGTTACTTGTTATTTGGTTATAAGGTATAGTCAAAACAAGGTAGCAGAAATTTACAATGAGTCGCATATTGGGAACTCCCAATACAACAATAATATCCTCTAAAATCTTTCAGAACAACATCAGAGAGTCGCAATACTTTGCAGTTTGCCACCAGTTAATCAAGCAGTTACCAGAAGTTTATCACCAGTCCTTTTACAGCTGACGCCAAGCAGCATGAAAAATTGCAGAGCACTATATTTCGAACTAGAAAGGTTCTAGATGTACCTTAAAATAATTAATCGCCACCTGACGACTATATGCCTTACTTTGGCAACTAAATAAAATACTCAATCAGACACTTTTTAAAAACCCTACCTGTCACAAATATTTATAACTTAATAGATTTTTTTTAAGCATGCCATTTCTATTTCCTTGAACTTAGTGTGTGTTTAAGAACCATCCCAAGTTCTCACGTGAAATTCCATATCGTGAATGAATACAAAAATTTTACATACATTTCTTCCTTTTTACAAAAATTGATAATAAAAGCAACATTATTTCATAAATTTTCATTATTTCATTTTTATGACTACCCTTACGTATAACAACGTTAGAGTTAAGTCTCGTATGTCGATGTTTTCAGTAAAAATATTTCTAGATAAAGTGGCTACTAATGATTTAATAAAACGTGGCTACTAAACTGAAAGTATATACTGGCCACTGGCGACTAACTAAAATTTTAAGTTTTCAGGTCTAGTTTAAGAGCATTTCCTTTTCGAAGGTGGTGCTCATATTTTGATGAACAACTTTTGATTCCGGAGGGGAGATTTGTAAGGAATGTGTGTGTATGTGGGACACAGCTGTATTAATGTCAAAATAAAATATGAAAAATAATTTCTAGCGTGCTGAGTAGATGTTGTAGCAAGAGTCTAACATCACTTCATCGACAAGTTAGAAATAATTTTTCACATTTTAATTCGGCATAAATGCTGCGTTTTCCCTCTAATTTTGACTCTTTCCTGCTACAATTTTTTTCTCCGAGGCATCTTTATGTAAATTTTCCATAAAATGAAAGAATTATGTAAAAGTTATTTCTCTGCAAGCGCAGTATCAATGCAGAGAAAGCATGCTAAGTAGAACTATTAAGAAAGTAAACGCGAAAACGGCTTGAGAGTAAAAACTTTGCCGATTGAGCTTAAATCTGTAGTTGCGCTCTGGCGCATAGGGCAGCGGTTGCCAACTTTTAAACCCTTGCGAGCCTCTTTCCTAGTCTGATGGAAGTTGGGGAACTCCTTGTGCAACAAATTTAATAAACAACAAGCAAAAAAAAAAAAAAAAAAAAAAAAAGAAAGAAAAGAAACCACAAGCAATAAAATTTGGGAATATTGTTTTTAGTTTTATGTTGCTCTATAGTCAGGGCTGCCAACTTTTGAAAATTTATATTCGTAGCAAAGTTTTGCACCGTGGGAGGGGGGGGGGGCGGAGGGGTTAAACGACACGTTTCATAACAAATGTAACAGACGTAATGAATAAATTACGCTAGTTAAATCTAGAAAGTACCCCCCTATTTTCAAAACCAAACTGATGATTTAATGTGGTGCTGGACAATTATCGAGATTTTTTGAAAGTTGTTTTTAGTATTAAGTTATTTCTTAATTTTGCGACAATTTTAGACAACGTGTTTTTCACGTGGCTTCAAGGTTCATTTTTAGTGTACGTTCCGAATTTGTTTGTTCCAAATAAGCTCCGTTTGTAACACATATGAACAAAAAGAAAAGGCGTCTTAGCATCAAAATGGGTCAAGACAAAGTGGAAGGAATGAATTCCTGGAACTGGCTAATTGTTTTTTTGCATGATTTAAAAAAAATGTACGGTATTGCTTGCTTTACTTTTGTTTCCTTAGGACAGAAAACCTGCACATGGAGGGGGAAACGAAAATACTAAAAACGTTCTGACAAGTAGAGCTGAAAATGTTTGGTGTGTGTGTGTGTGTGTGTTTTTTTTTTGAAGGAGTGACAAATGAAGAAGATTGGCGAAATTACGAGGAAATAGTGGATTACAGAAAGATCTTACTTTCTGTTAAAAGGGGGAGGGGAGGGGGTATAATCGATAGAATGGCTACTTTCGGGATATTAACGATTATGATAAATTTACATTGGATGATTACGATAAATTTACATTAGAACAAGTTCCAGTTAATTTTGAGAAAATATTTAATTTTAATTATTTTATGATATCTTTTCGTCTATTTTTAAGCAAAAATTTGGAACATTAGTTAGCACAAAAACATTATCAACTAAATGATTACTAATGTGGACAATATCTGTATAGATGGAAATTTTTTAGGGTTATAGAAAAAGAAGAAAATCGTACATTTTGGACGTGTTTTCATAGCGTCGTAGTTCAAAACTGTAGTTCGTAGAAACTACGATTTTTTTCGTAGCAGTTGGCAGTTCTGGATATAGTTCATAATAAGAAGGAAAACATAACTGCAAAATATAAAAATTCAAACATAGTTACATGCTAAACTTATAGCTGGAAAATGAATACAAAACAAATTCAACTAAAAACAAATCCAGTGATTATTTTATGTTGAGATTCAGTTAACTTTGAAAAACGAACTTAATGGTTGTGCAACAAAGTGCTGTTTAGTTCAAATATCTGACAGTTTCAGTCTTTGTACTGAGTTCAGCATTTATTCGCTTCTATATTTATCTCTGTGTATGTTGAAAATCCTTTTTTACATAGAAACGTTGACCAAAAGGACAATAAATTCAAAAAGTCTTTTTCTGACCCAGAAGTACACTACGTGTCCAAAAAAAAAAAAAAAAGTCGCATGCCTTAATATTTGGTTGGACCACCTTTTGCGCGTAGTACAGCTTTCATACTCCGTGGCATTGCTTCAGTGAGCTTTTGTCGAGTATTCGATTTTATTTTCGCCCACAATTCCATCAAGAGGTCTCCTAAACGTTCGATAGATGAAGGAAGTGTGGTGTGTGATCTTAAATCCTTTTCGAGTATGTCCCACAGATTCTCGATTAGATTGAGGTCTGGACTTTGTGGTGGTCAAATCATGTGTTGAATTGATGCATCGTACTCATCGAACCAGGATTTAACAATTGTAGCCCGGTGTACTCTGGCGTTATTGTCCTGGGAATACACCACTACCGTTAGGAAAGTAAAAGTCCATCGATGGCACAACATGATCATCCAAGATGTTAAGGTACTGTGCAGACGTCATTTGGTTGGTGCACAATGCAGCCGAGTCTAGTCCAGATGAACAGAAACAACCCCAGATCATTACACTGCCTCCGAAAGAGCGCAGAGTGGGAACGAGACATTACGGTCCATTGCTTCGTGTGGCTCTCTTCGAACCCTGACGCGTCCGTCATTTTGAAAGAGAGTAAATCTTGACTCAACAGACCACATGACCTTTCCCCAATCATTAACAGTCCAATTTTTATGATCTTTTGCAAATTGCAGTCTTTCTTCGATTAATGGCACTCACAAGTGGCTTCCTTATTGCAACACAGCTTCTTAGTCCCGATTTTTGAAGTTCTCTTCGCATTGTGCGCTTGAAAATTGTTTTACTTCCCTCGTTGAAGAGTGCTGTGAGTTGAGTGGTCGATTTCTTCCGATTTTTCTTCAATAATCGCTCCAGAGAACGCCGGTCACGTTCGTCCAGAAGGGATTTACGACCTCAAAGATGTCGTGAACAAGTAGCTTCTCCGCCATCTTTCCACCTTTTAATAATACGTTGAACAGTTCGCAATCCTATACCACTAATTTCAACTATGTCTTTGCATTTCGTCCCACTCTGGTACAGGCCGACAATTTGCCCCTTTTTGAACTCTGTTACATCACTTCCTCGAACACAACTACCGATTCCAGCCATACTTACTTCAAACTAAACAGTCTTCTAGTGCAACGCCCGCATTTTAAGCTTACATCGAGCAAAGATTTATACAAATACCTGTATAATACTCATCGAATCACTTTCTTCCAAAATTGGAACATTTAAAATTCGACCGCGACTTTTTTTTCGGACACTTAGTGTACATTTATTGGATAGGGGAGAGTGTTGTACCTTGGGACGTTTGTACTTTGGGACACTGCTAATTTCTAAGATTCTATTTTTAGCAACCATGTTTTTGTAATCTCTAATAGTAACCTTCACCACTAAATGGTGCCATAGTAACAATCAGCATCAAATGTGTCAATTTGACGATTTTGTGAGAGAAAGAAAACTTAATTCTTAATTTTTATTTCATTTTCTGTCTCTGTATTTATTAAACTAATTAACTGAATTTTATTTTTTTTTTTATAAAAGAGAAGTACTTTAAATATTTTGGTAATGAGAAAATAATGATAGTGCATCCAGATTGACCACCATTTTGGTTTTTCTTAAACGACGTGGGGATTGCACCTTGAGACAGCCAAATATATCGTACCTTAGAACATCTTCCAAGCTAAACATATGCGTGGTTCTTAATAATTTAAATATGTTTAGGAACATGGAAAAACGTTCTACTCCTATGTAGTCCTTTAAACACATTTAATGTTATATAATAAATCATTGATACATTATTCATAAATTGATTATTTATTATTCATGATTTAATTCAATACCATGATTTTTTTTTGTTTTTTTGGGGCAAAACTGGTTCAAGTATATCGCCGTTTCCTAAATCATGAAGAATTTCCCATGGTACAACAGGATGTGTCTCAAGGTAAAATAGGATGTTGTACCTTGGGACAGCTTGGAACTCTTACTTTAAACGGCATTCAATATTTTATTTTCTAACTGTCTGTATTTAAAAAAATATATTGCATAGAAATATGTTGGGGTATTTCAATGTGACTTTTTGATTTTAAATTTACTTTGAATAATTGACATTAAAAATTAAAATATGAAAAGTGTCCCGACGTACAACACTTTCCCCTACATTGAATCAGAAGTCAACTCAGGAATGATATTTAAAAATACCTTAAAAAAAAGCTGTCTTGTATTAAATAAATGATTTTTTTTCTGCCATTTAAATTGGAAAGGTCTCAAAGTTTTTATCTTCAAGGAACTAACTGACTACGGGTCTAAATGTTTGTGAAAGATATTCACTGAACATTAATCGTTTGAGTGTTGGAGAATTTTCGTGTCCTTGTACTAAAAGTATGGAATAAAATGCGTAGTTATTTTTATTTAGGTGTCATTCTCCAGAAAACGTAACTTTTAAACGCAAATATTTTTAAATTTCGAAATTTATTTCTTTTTTCATTTTTTCATGAAAGTGTTACCTACTAGAAGTAACCATAAACAATGGCCCAGCTAAGTTCCAATTATTTTACTCATAAATAAAAAGAAATAATGCGATCATATACATAATATGTCATATTATGAAAAATTTTGAAGCTTGAGGGTATACGCTATGAGTCTAAAAAATGTTTGAGAGTATACGGCATATATGGAGTATACCCTATGGGAACACCACTGAATATACACATAATTCGATTTTTAAACAATTATCGAAAAGGATCCTTTAATGAATAAACAAAATTGACTTAGAAAAGGAATAAAATAACCTACGTGTGCCTTCATAACTAAGAAGCAAACATGAGATGAACCAAAACTGTTAGGTAGGTAGGTAAAAACATGAAAGAAGGAACTCACTAGGTTCACTTATTCCTTCATCCCATTAACAACATATCTGTTTGTTCCAATTTCCTTTGGAGGCTTTACTTTTTTCATAATTTCTGAAGATGGATTCCAAATCATATCTTTTTTTTTACAGGCCACTCCCAAAACTTTCCTAGCTTCAACATTGTTCAAGAAACTCACTTGAATCTACACCCGTGATTTTTCCTGTGAACTCCCCCCCCCCCCCTACTCAACTCACCGTCCAAAATTTCGACTAATTACTGTACCAAACTCACTCTCCAAATTGTAAACTTAACACATTTGTAAATGTAGCCACATCAAAATATTTTTTTTTTTTTGACTGAAAATTGAAGGTAAATTTCTTTATGTAATATGAAAGCGAAAGGTACTTACGAAATCGTGATTCCTTCTGTACAAAAAGTCCACAAACATGAACTTCCAAGCTAAATACAAACAGGTAGCACCAGCTGTTCACAACAAATAAATTCACAATCACCAGGTTATTCGTCTGGCGGGGGCCGTTATGACAATGATAACAATTCTCTCATCACCAGAGAAGGTTGCACAAGATCATATTGAAACTGAGCTAGCCAAGAATACACTACGAACGCTTATTACTTCAAAACTGAGGTTTGTATCATTCTCACCCTCCAAACCATTCTTACCCGCTTTTACAGCACTATTTAATATTGCTAATACACACATTGTAATTTTTAATTATTGGTACATTCAGAAAAAAGTATTTTATTTATTAAAGTTGATTGTTTTTCAAAAAACTTGAGAAAGGGAGATGATAATCAACAATTGCGGGACATTTGTAATTCACGATGAGAGATAATCAGTTTTTATCTCCGAGAAAATTGAAAAGTCATGATGGAAAATCGAAAATAAAAAAAATTGAAACCACGCACATGTAAACAAGTGCATTGGGTAGAATTCATGTCAATTCAACAAGGGCTGTTACATGGTCTCGGATTTTTTTGAATTTAGCATATGTTAAAATTCATAAAAAATAAAGACTTTTTTTTACCCAAAAAAATTCCTTAGCCGAGATACAGGCTGCCAAAGATGACGGTCCTGTCATGATTTCTCGCTTGGGATTTTCGTCAAAATCTTTATAAAGTACATTATCTCAGGAACGGTAGAACATATTTTGTTGCGGTTTGTTTTATTTAAAAGGATATTTTTTCTTGTTTAAAAACATATGCAACATTTTGAAATGTGTGCTTTGGGTTTTTTTCCAGTCTTTTGAAAAAGAAAGTTTGAAATAATTTTTTGATTTTTCTCAAATGTATCAATTTTAAAAATTTTCATTTTTTTTAGTTTATTAGTACCACTGAGCACTACGTTCCCTGAAAGAGAGAGCTTCCTTTTTTTTTTTTTTTGTTTAACAGATTTTAGAGGCATTTGAAAAAATGAGGATTTTTAAGGAACTCTACTACGTTACATAATTGCACACAAACACCTGAAAATTCAATTTTTTTTCCGCAGCAAGTGGCCAGAAAATATTTTCAATTCAGTTATATAGCGAAACTTTCATTTTGAGTCGCCATTTTATTCAGGATATGAATTTTAGTGAGCACAAGATGGCATATTGCGCTTAACGATTCTTTCGGCGCTACGCTGAAAAGTTGCATGTTCAAATACAGCGAATCGGCTGTGGAGACCGCGTTCTAGTTTTCATCTTTACTAATAATGAAGCTGAAAGTCCCTCTGTCTGTCGGGATCTTTGTGACGCGCATAGCGCCTAGACCGTTCTGCCGATTTTCATGAAATTTGGCACGAAGTTAGTTTGTAGCATGGTGGTGTGCACCTCGAAGCGATGTTTCGAAAATTCGATGTTGTTCTTTTTCTATTCCAATTTTAAGAACAAATTTATCTTAAGATGGACGAGTAAATTACGAAATTATCATAACGTGGAACCGTAACATGGGCACAAGCCGATTGACGAGAAAATTCACCATACATTATTTGTAAATATACAGGCGTACCAAAAGACCTTTTAATTTTCTATTACGGGCAAAGCCGTGCGGGTACCACTAGTAAAAAATAAAACTGGATCAAGTAGAGACTCAAAATGAAAATTTCGCTATATAACTTAATTAAAAGTGTTTTCTGGTCACTTGTTGCGAAAAATTTCTTTTAATTTTCAGGTCTGCAATTACGTAGAGTTGCTTCAAAACCCTCATTTTTTTCAAATGATTCTAAAATCTGTTAAACGAAAAAGTGGAAGCTCTTCTTTTCAGGGAACGTAGTGCTCAGTGGTATTAATAAACTGTAAAAAATGAAAATTTCTGATATTGACATATTTGAGAAAAATAAAAAACAATATTTTAAACTTTTTTTTTTCAAAAGACTACAGGAAAAAAACTAAAGCACATATTTTAAAATGCTGCATAGGTTTTTAAACAAGAAAAATATCTTTTTAACTAAAACAAATCACAACAAAATATGTTCTACCGTTCCTGAGATAATGTACTTTTAAGATTTTGACAAAAATTCCAAGTGAGAAATCATGACAGGATCGTCATCAGTGGTGGCCTGTATCTTGGCCCAGGAATTTTTTTGGGGAAAAAAAAAAAAAAAAAAACCGCATTTTTTATTTATTTATTTATTTTTTTGTGAATTTTAACAAATGTTAAATTCAAAAAAATCCAAAACCATCATGTTACAGCCCTTGTTGAATTGACATGGATTCTATCATGGACTTGATTCTCTATGAACACGATTTAACATTTTCTTCTCGATACCATAATGGGCTTTCTACAACCTCAAAAAATCCTGATTAATTTCCTAAAAAAAATTTACAATATTTAATCACAAACATTTCCAGTGAAGAGATCAGAGCTTCTTCATCGTCTTAGACGAGACTTTGAATGTAATGCAAACAGGGGCGGACTGGCCAGGTCGGCTAGTCGGGGATCCCCCACTGGGCCAACTGCTTAGGGGGGCCAGCTTAAATAGTTAACCCTTTTTTGTTAACAAATTTTCCTAAAAAAATTACTTAAGTTCTTGTTCTTCAAATTCAAGTCAAAATTGTGCATAAAATAAAACGGGAAAAGTTCTATATAACTGAGATTGATACTATGCATCAGTGGTGCCCGCACACAATCTTTTTTATTTTTACCTCGGGCCACAATTCATGTTAAGAAGAATATTGTGGTCCAGAAGGAGCATAAAGTTTTTCTTTTCTTTTTTTTTTCTTAATAGAATGGAAAAACAACCAAAACTTGCTTCCATTATTACTCAAAGATAGCCTAAATAAGGCTCTCAATCTCAAAACAGCACCCCTGAATACTTTGAAACCCTGGAAGATTCGAGATGCCCGAGCCTCGCACCCCTTATGATGTCTCCTATATCGTTTCCAAACGAAGCCTAAAGTCGCGTTTTTAGAACGTCAAATTCGAAAAACTTCGGAGAAGAGTCTCCTAACACTACTTTTGGTAACGCCAAGGTTTTCTCCTAAAGTCATCAACGATAGTCTACAATTGAGAGCTTTGCTGCAAGAACCAGGTAGTCCAAAATTTTCGTTTTTTACTACAGCAGACCCTGGTTTTACGCGGATTTGATTGTACGCGGTTAAAGATTTGACACCTTTATTTTATTTTACGTGGATGAATTTTGATTTCACGGGGATGCGGCATAGCAAACAGATAAAAATTTCCTCTCTTTCAAAATCCAAATTCCTGAGATTGCAGATAACCCGTAATAACTGTTTTTTGGAGTGTTAATAACTGTTGTTTGGAGTGCTTGGGCCACGCTGGAGGCATTTTTTGACATTGGTTTCACAGCTCTTTCCAGAAGTAAAGTTGTTGAACTCACACAATTCAGGGCTCACTGGGAGAGGAGCTTGACAAAGGAGAACAAAACCAACGAGGATACCGACATCGATGACACACAATTAACAGCTTTCACTCTGAAAGTTTTGAACCATTCCTTGACAATGGCAAATGATCTTTGCGATTTGTTAGTCAAGGAAGATCTTGTCATGGAAGCGACGCGAGTGATTCCGGAAACGTTAATGGACCACAAAGAAATACGGATAAAAATAATTATTGACTGCCAAAAGAATATCATGACCAGCTCTTTTTAATAAACCCTATGTTAATTCATATTTTCTTTAGCACGTTGTGCATTAGTCGCAGAATAAGTACACATTAAACTTATTTTTATCAGTCACTAGAAAATAGTCTTTTTTTCCTCTATGGAACCTAACCCCTATTTTAACACTACTGCGTATTAATTCTTAACTTTACTCGTTTTTGATGAATGCGGCATTTCCGTGGAATGTAACCTCCGCGTAAAACGAGCGTCTACTGTATTTTAAATTCATTTTTCCGATTGGTGCAACAACGGGACACAAATATAAGATGAGATTTCTGCTTTTTAGTAAATAATGTGGAAAAGATGATAGAGCTTTTATTGGACACTGATGTCATTTTTTTTTTTGCTCTTATAAAAAATGAGTGAGTCTAAACTTGGTTCTTGCATCAAAGTCCTCAATTATGTTTTTCAAACATAAATATCGAAAAATTTAAAGACAAAGTCTTCGAACCTCCGTCAGTCCTCAAAATTTTACTTATTTAAGTTTTTGTGAAAGAGCTTTGCAGGCCTTTTATCTGCCCTATAGCCTAAAAAAAAATTTCAGTTTCAGAAAAAAACTGCCCAGAGGAAACTAGTGTTTCCCCCAGACCAAAAAAAGGGGCAGTGCGCCTTCAGAACACTTTATGATAGAAGTCATATAAACAAGGGGCCTTTTTTACTTTTTGTATACTAGGTGTTTACAAAGTCCAAGTGGGTTAGATCGTAATTATTTCTAAAATATTGAAAAGCTTTTTGATGTGCAGTTTTTTTAAAAAAATGCTAAGAACATTCAGACACATTCTAATCAGATGCTTGTGGATAAGTGATTGAAACGAGAGATTGACTTTTCAAGGACAGGTTTACGTAAATCTTTACCTTTCAAAAAAAATTTGTTTTTGTGAAGTTTTACTGAAACTTTTAAGAGGCAAAACTTTTAAGAGGATTATGTTAAGGGGCAAAGGATAGCTTAAAAGCGGAAAGGCACGGGGCCTTCCAAAAAATCGTACACTAGGAACACATAGGAAACACTAGGGAAATCTGTCCCCTTTCCTTTAATGTTTCCGAATATATTATAAGATTATGTTTTTAAAATTGCAATATCGAAATATTGTGAAGGAGGGTCGCCAGATTCTCTTTAGGTTCTAAATGTAGTTTAAAATTGGGTCGAGTAGACTCCAATTTTGAAATGCTTCCAAATAAGATCACTGAGGCTCGTTCTCTCTTTAACGTGACCAAAGATAGTCTAGCATTTTTGGAACAAATCTGATAAACCCCGCTCTTGGCGACTTTTTCCTGTTGGCGCCAAAAAAGCGTCGCCAAGAAAACTATGTATGACGTCATATGTCATACATCGTTCTTAGCGATGCTTTTTTAGCGCCAACAGGAAAAATTCAAATTATGTCATTAATTATTTAATGAAATTAATGCATTAATTTTTTTCCGTTGTTTCTCCGGGATACGAGCCCTCGGTCTCATAGTACTTTCGTAATGAGACCTCGGGCTCGCCAGGACCTCGCTGCCGCTCGGTCCGTTATCCCTCCGACTTTTAATATACATCACAGTCGGATATAAGTCACAGATCTCCTCCGTTCAGTATACAATAAAGTCACAGATTTTATGTGAAATTAACACCATTTTTGTGCTACAAAAATGCCAACCAGACCAAAATACAAACTACCAGAAACACACTAAAAACACAATAATTCAAAATATGTTCACTTACCTTTTTTACTTTTCTTTTACTTCCTCACGTGAGGCAGTGCACATATGTTCCGCTCTTAGGGAAATTATCCCATTTTTTATTATGATTACTTTACAAAAATATTTAAATTATGTTTGTTTTGACAAAAAAAATTCCAAAAAAAACAACCTTATTTTACTTGTATTTTGTACTCCACCCAATTAATTTCGCGAATTATTTCCAAAAACTTTACAAACATATCCTCATTTTTGTATTCACAATTTTTTTTGTATAAATAATAAGCTAAATAAAATTTAAAATCCCCTAATCTATTATATGTTGGTAGAGTACTTTTAACGTGTCTCCATGTGGATTCAATTGTGTTAGTGTGACATTTAGTTTCTGGATCTACAAAATTAAGTTTATGGTTGACTGTTAAATGCTCATACCCCTCCTCCCCCAATGTATCATATGCCCTCCAACAATCGGAGTGCACCGTCGTGCCTGGTAGTATCCACTGCTTAATTGCCAAAAATAGAGTTTCCCTACCCCTATCCCCAACAGCAACCAAAAAAGTTTTCCCCGAACCCCGTTCAACCCCCCCAAAAACCCATTGTCCCTCAACTGCATGTCCCCGATTATATTTTCTTTTCCCAAATTTAGATTCATCAACTTCAATAACTTTCCCAACCCCCCCTATTTGTTCGGATTTTAATTCAATGTAATTTAATATTTCTTCATTAATATAATTTCGCCAATCGGCTAAAGTTTGTGATGAAAAAAAATATTGACTTTCAATATCAGCAGTTTTGGTCCCAATTAAAATCTCATATGTTATCAAAAAAATCTCCTCTATTTTCAACTTGCTAGAACTAAACCATGACCCACTCCTGATCGTTGCTTCTTTTCCACAAACAACACCCCCAATAACCTTTCTACAAAAAAAAATTAACCCATCTGAACATTTTTTAGTTTTTTTAATTTTCATAACAGAATTACATCTAGAACATAACATTTCATTCTTAAGTAAACCAATTTCCCTTAAAAATTCTAAAAAAACCTCTTTATTTTCAATTAGTTTAAATATAAAAAATCTATTTAGGACTCCGGTACGTCCAAACGTTGGACGACCTGACGAAAAAGAAAAAGAAGATTCATTCAAAAATTTCAATTGATACATTTGGACAACATCACAAACCGAACTCATAATTAAAATAGAAAATTCAACTAAATTAACATTAAAAAACAACAAGAAAAAGAATACTCTAAAATAAAGTTTGAATTGAAACTTTATTTTAGAGTATTCAACTTAAAATCTCCCTAAGAGCGGAACATATGAGCACCTACCTCCTACCACACAGACACGTGCAAAAAGACAGACTTCGAGAAACTACTTTCCAGCGTTCAAGTTGCAAAACCAGGGTTGCCAAGTTATCGCCTTATTGGCGATTTTCGTATCGAGCGAAAAATTAAAATCTCGGAAAGAGGGGGGCATATTAGAGGAGAGCCGCATTTTTTAATAGTTCAACGTCGAAACGTTTTAGTATTCCGTTCCTTCCCCGATGCTTCCCTGTTCCATTAATTTTACCATGAGTAGCATAAAATTGTAGTTCTAAAACTTCCCATTCCGGAAAATTTTCGGGAAGAGCCCCCGACATTCTATTGTAAATAAATATATGCTAAAATCGGCTTCAATGTAAAGAAAGAAAGAAGAAAGAAAACGAAATCGTGGGGGAACCTCCTCTTTTTCCTCTCCTCTTAAGTTTCCAAAAATTGTAAAATTGCGGTTTTTAACAATAATTTTGAACATATCGCTTGGAAGAGAGTTAGAGCCTTAGGAGGAACCCCTTCTCCCGATTCTTTTCTCCTTAAGCTAAAATTAAAAAGAATAAATTAACCAATTTCGAAAAATTTCCGGGGGATTTACCTGATTCTTCATTTTCCTTGTGTCCCTCCTATGTTGTCAGTATTGAAGAGTAAAAACGTAGCTTTTTAGACTTCTAACCATTAGTATATTTCTTTCAAGGCACATTAAAAAATGTGTCACTGTTAACTTTATTTTACGTTTCATAATTTCTTTTTTTAGAACTTTAAAACTTTATTTAGAAACTTAAAGGAAAATAAGAACTAGTGTGTGGTAGTATAATCGTTGCTCGACCACGGAAAATCGAAAACCGGCAGTATTTAATATAACTTTTTTATTTTCCGGGGGGGGGGGATATTCTTTTGCCGACTGGACCAAAGTCAGCCAGTCCACCCCTGAATGCAAGTATTATGCGTGAAATTTTTAATGTAATTAAATAGAATGCCAACTCTAACGAATAAAATGTTCGTTTAAGCCGTGATTTCTTGATACAGTAAACTCCAGATTATCCGCGGAACAGAGTGACACAAATGCCGAGGATAAGCTGCAAAAAGACTAAAATGAAGGACTAATAAGATAAAAATTGTCCTTCCTCAAAAACTTATCTGACTCATACACAATACTTTCTACAAACAACGAAAAAAAATACAGTACAGTAAAAATGTTGTGTATTTTTGTACAACAGAAGTTAACATCAGTAGAGAACAAGTGCATGTACGATGAAGAAAGCACAAAAAATGCATAAATAAATAAATCAAAAACAACTCAGTTTAAATTTACAATTTTTCGACCAAAAAAAAAAAGCAAACAAAACAAAACAAAAATATCCATTAGTGTTTGTTTTTGTTGAGAAAAAGCATGCTCTTGATTGTGGATCGACTCGCGTTATGACTGTATATTAAATAGGATATATGTTCGTTCAAAAATAAATATAGTTTATTAAGATGTAAAAAACCACAACTTACTTGTAACATTTGTTTGTTTTTTCTTTATTTTCGCTTCGGATACAAACAAACAATACATGTGGAAGAATTTATAATGAAAAAAAAAAAGAAACATGCCTTATTTCGCACTGCAACATAACAAACTACGATTGAAGATTAGCAGTTGCCAAATAACGATTTTATTTTGATTAGGCCTAAAAAACATGTTAAGCGTTTTTTTAAAACTTGTAACAAGCTTTTATAATGCAACGCGAAATTATATAATTAAATAATTCTATAAATATTAAATGTAAAACGATTTTCGTATTTCTTAAAACTTTAAAAGTTTTATTATTTGCTTGAAAAAAAAAATCCCTTGAAAGGTTTTGCAAGTAAGTATATTGCATAGATTTCTGACATTTGAAGTGTGTGTAACTTCTGACCTTTAAACATTTTTTAATTTTAGAAAATTTTAATGGCTTCCAAACGGAAATTATTCCACAACTGTAACAAAATACGCAGCCTGAGGCTTAGTATAAAAGGACTCTAAAATCTAAATGCGTTCGCTTTCGACACATTCCATTTTCTTCTACATCAAAACATTCATTTTGCCATTTCAGGACGCAGGGTAAGTTGAAGTTTTACAATGTTTCAACTTTGGGTTTCTATAGAATTCCTCGCACAAAGTTGAAAATCTTTTCAAATACTATCAGTGTCAGTAATAATTTTTCAAAGCATAAAAAAATTGTAAATACGTAAAAAGACTACATTTAAATCTGTATAAAGAAAAGGTAAAATTAGAACTTTTTTTAGCTAAGCGAAGTTTACTCTCTAAATTTTAAAATAATCACCGGGTGCAATTAAAACTTTATTTTGAGGTACTTAATAAAAAGCTTTAAAATAAAAATAAATCTTTTTTCATGCATTATGCAGACGATATCATTTTTATTATTTTTCAGACGATTTGAAATCGTTTCATTCATTAAAGAAATCGAAGCGAAAGGTTTATGAAAATTGTGTCTTGGCTTTATGTGTAGGAATTTGTTTGCTTTAATTATTTTGAGGATTTACTTTACGGACGTTTGTATTGTTTGTTCAGATAAATTTTATCATTGTGTATAAAAATATGCTTACATATGATCTGATATGGAACGGTTGTTTCAGATTTTTATCAATGAAATTCTTCAGTTTAAGTGCGATGCAAAAGCATAAGCGTTTAAACAGTGGAATAATGTACTTTTTGAGTTACATGCTCATAAACTAAACTTTCAAATTGTTTGTTTTATTCGCTGTTGTGTAAACTTTTCCTCCATTTCAAAACCTTATACCAAGAATAAGCACAATAGAACTTTATTCCGTTGAAGTTGCTATAGTTTCCTATAGAAGAGACGGTTAGTAAATAACATTAAGCGAGAAGTTTAATAACCGCGTAAGTATGAATATCAAATCTGCGGCTTTAAATGTTTAGGCGGCAACAGTTTTATATAAATCAGCAGTCTGATAATCTTGAGATCCATTTATGCTTCCGTAAGTAATATCAAGGATTTGACAATCAGAGCGCTTTAGTTCGCATTATTTTGTTCCTCGTTCTATACTGAATTGCTGAATACTTCAAGGTAAGTTTTTTTTTCTTACTGAAGGATAAATTGTTCTCAATTATATTTAGAATAGATTATTGTTAAAACTATTGATGATAAATATTTGTTCTCAAAGTTTAAAATACTGTTGGAGTAGTTAACTTTTCTTTCAGAAATAAAAACAATTTGTGTCGATGCTTACATGTTACGTATTAAAAAAGTAAATGAATTGGTCTTTGAGTAATCTCTGCTTTAAATTTGAGAGAAAATAATGATTTCCTATTTTAACTTTTTTAATATCCTATAATGGCAGTTATTTTCTCGTAAATAAACGAATTCAAAAAGTTATTAACTGGAGAAATATCTAAAAGTATAATTACTATTTAAAATCAAACCTACTCGAGCTAAAATTTAAAACCAACTATATCTTGATCACTATCTTTATTTATTCAACAACTCAAGCGTTTCCTCATTTCACTTGGAACCACATGGAATCAAACAAAATCTGTGTAAAATTTTTTTTTATTATAAATTTTCCGCAATCAAGGTCAATCAGTCCTGATCCACTTAGGTTGCCCCCTTTTTCGGAAAGATAGGATTAATTTCTATTGATTAATTGATCGATAAGATATGAAGGTACATAAAATGACGGCATGGAGGAAAACTGTTTATTTGTAATCTAATGAAAAATATTAAGTTTCTTATGATCTCGGCGATTTTAAATTATGAAAAATTAATTCATTAAATACTTTGTTGAAACTTTAGGTACAGTGGCCGCCGCTTATATGAATTAAGTTTGTTCTAAACAGTTTTGATTTCATAAAGCGGCTGATTTAATAAAGCGGCTATTTCAAAAAAGCTGGATTTTATACTGTTTTTGACAATTTGATTCATTAAAGCGATTGATTCAATAAAACAAATTAACCGGCATCCACTGTAGTTCTATTTTATTGAACTATCCCAATAATATACTACGTTTAGAAATTTATTTCCTCAAATCTGATTTTTTGTTTCATCTTTATCTGGTTTCTTTTCTAGCATTTATCCAAAATAAATCCTTTCTAAATTAAATTTTAATAAAATTTTGCTTAAGGATCTTAAATGTCTTTATTCAGAGCAAACTAGAATAAATTAGCAAATAAAAATTTTCCCTTAAATTATAAATTCAGTTCCGAAGTTTCCTTTTCAAATTCTTAACACATGAGAACCAATTCTCGTTGGCCCAATAAACGTAAGTCAGTAACCCAACCTACCAACTGTTATGGAAAGTCTTTGAATAGCACTCATTTTAGCCTTGCTTGCAGTTACAATAGTCATCGGTATACAAACTACAATACTGTCTAACGGTCTTTAAGTTTATAGCTTTGTTTTCTTTTTTGTCTAAATCAGATCAAAAAGCGTCTCGCCGTTTTAAATAAATACACCTTCTAGATTTCCTGGAAGTTAAATTTTCAATGTTGCTCTGAGCCTGGGAATACAGTAATTAATTCCCATTCAAGTCATTATTTATTGCATTTTTTAAATTCAACAATTGTTTAAAAAATTCAGCGGAATTTTTATAATTCCTAATTGTATAGTTAGGTTTCAGTGCCGAGAACTGGGAAAGGATGTATGAATGCATTTTGTTAGTTTTATGTAAGAAATACTTATGTATTTTTATGAGTTTGCTGCAATTTCATGCATTTAAATAATATAACATTAAAAATACCAAAATAACATCGTACGAAATTGCATGCAAATTTGAGGTAGGTTGATAAATTTTGCTTATTTATCAACATACCCGATACCCATAATTGACATATAAATTTATAAGTAAGTTATGCTTATTGACTTATAAATTTCCTAATTCTCCTGAGCCAAAGTCTTGGAAATAATAATAGTTTAAAATAACAGTCGTAGCAGCAGTGAGTTTGCTTCCAAGGTGTGAAGAATTTAGAAAAAAAAATCCTCTAAGTAGGGAACCCCAAAATGACACTGAGCTTCCCCTGGTTTCAGAAGTTAGTCGGCCTCTAAGAAAAAATCTAATGAGTTATAGTCCGACCCCGATTTAACGAATTCACCGGGATCGAAACATTTATACGTTAAATCATTGCTACTCGTAATATCGGGGTGTGAAAAAAATTATAAAAAATGCACTTACCTTATCTACAACCCCTATTTAGCAACTGCACAAAAATATCTATAATCAGAAAGTGTACACTTTTTATTCAGCATTCCACGACTTATTACATGCTAGTTCATTTGCAATTTTAAACTACTTAGTAATAGATGCTTGACAATTTCCTTGATACTTGACTCGATATAGTTCACTTTCAACTTTAAAATGGAGAAAAGAAAATATCTTTTGCAGCCTGCTGTATGATATGTTTTTAGTTTCAAGGTCATGTAAAGCATTTCAAAAAAGTAAGTTTTAATGGGAGTTTCATTATCGCTTTCTGCATGAGAATCACTATTCGTTAGTTGCCCCCTCGCCTGTCAAACTGCTGATTCAAAGAAGTCTTTTTCTGCTTCGGACAAGATGGATGTTATTTGGAAAACAATTAAATATTTCCTAACTCAAATTAACGAAAAAAAAATTTGTTGGCTGTTAAAATAATTCGTTGTTTCGGGGTTTATTATTCGATAAATATGGGGTTTTGCCTTCATTTTAGTCGGGGGAAAAGAAATTCGTTAAATCGCGAAACTCGTTAAATAGAGGTTCATTAAATCGGGGCCCGACTACTTTTACGCGATCCACGCTCCAGTGGTAGCCTGAAAAAAAAACGTAGATTTCTGCATTAAATGTGTTATTAATTTAACAAAACTGAGTTTTTAATCCGTAAGAGTTCTAACATTTTAATTTGTACATTTCAGTGTGATTAGTTCATAATGCATTTCGTACTACTTAAAATCACACTTTGAAAAATCGTTGAAATTAATCATAACGTTTAAAAAAACACAAGAAACTAAAAAGGACATTACAAAGGCATGAAAATAAATGCTGAGATTTTGATTATTGAAGTCAGAATTAAAATTGAAATTCGGGTGATTATTTTTATCGTCGAAGATTCGATTGTATGATTGTATTAAAATTTTGTTTAGGTTTTCATCACATGTCTCTCTAAAACAAAGTATTTGTTTTCAATTATTCAGTATCTGTGACACATGTTAAACAGCGTCTGAATACGATTAAAACAAAGATAAAAATAGAAATATTTCAACACAATTAAAGATTTGGAAACAGCTTAACTAGTTTTCATGCGATTCACGTGTTAAAATTTGCAGTTTTAAGTGAGTATTAAGTTGCAGTTTCACGCCGGGTGCAACGTGTTTTCTCCGTGTATTCCGTGAAATCAAATTTATTTTTCGCAAACTACTGATAAAGACAGTTCGGGAATTTAAACAGCTTCGATAACACTTGTTATTTTTCCATCATAAACAAAAACGCGAATGTTTGCGATGAACTTCATGCTTCAAACTTTTATGGTAGTTTGCTTAACTAAAATTGTTAGCAAGATGTTTATTTCGCGTAACTATGAACCAAAGTAAAATAAATTTTGAAACATTTGAACCTGGAACCTTGAAATTCTATACCCTAAAAAATTGACAGATTATATCCGGAAGTTGGGGCAAACCTAACTTGGCGGTGTCATAATGCTGTGCTTAGGATCTGGGTAGCCTTTACAATGTTGTCCGGCAAGACTTGCCACAACTATTGTTGATTATTCTAAAATACTTAATAAAACAATGCAGAATTAAAATCATATTTTTTGATAGTATTTTTTGAAGAAAAGCATACCTACATAACTATCGCAGGCAAACAAATAACATTGGCTGGTATAAATAAGTGTTTAGAGTATGAATAATGTATGAATAAGAGTTGCTTTAAACTAGGGTTTAATTCAAAAAGTGTAAGAGTATTATGTTCATAACTTCTCTTCGTTCGAGAAAATAATTTGAAGTTCTATCTAAATTCTGTAAAACTTCTCTGAAACAAATGAGCTTCCATCCAAAGCCCTAGAAAAAAAATATCTTAAAATTCTGGAAAAACTCGGGAACTCGTGAAAAAATGTCGCAAAATCGAACTGGAATGAAGGTTAAATTCTTTCTTATCGACCGTGCTTCAGCAAATTCAAACGTTCTATTGTCGCGTTCTTAAGAATTTATGCAGAAAACCCAAGCAGTGAAAATTTCAAGCAAATGAGTTATTAACCTTCTTAATAATCCTGCAAAGATTAGAAATTTGGATTTTTTCATATTTTATGGACTTTTTATAAATTTAAAAGTTTTGTAAGGGTTTGCAGAATACGCTTCTATTTGACTTCGTCTTTGGCAACTATTCAGTGCTTAAAAGTAAAAAAATATACATGCAATTTTCTATGATTTCTGGTTTTAAAAAAATCTACTCTTCAAAAGATGAAATAAGAAAAAACAACGTCAATAAGCACATCCGACAAGTTTTTGTCGGATGTCTTTTCACAAGCTCGTTTCTTTTGCATTAAAAAAGGCATTCCTTGTAACACCAAAACAAGTGTCTGCAGTAATCTGCAATTTGGTTTTTGATGTTGTTTTGCTTTTTAGTACAAAGAAATTTAACTTCTTCAAAAGATGTCTATATAGCTTAATGACAGCTCTTCTATCGTTTTTATTGCAGTAAAGATGAAGGGATTGATTTTCGTCACATTCGTTCTTGCCTCCTTGACTCTTTCTAATGCCAGTATGCCTTACGAACTTAGCAGAATGCTGGGTCTAGCAGCCAATCAGCAGAAAGAGAACGACAAGATCTCCCGATCATCGCTTCCGGTTACAACCTTAGTTTCGGCAAGTATTTACAAACTTTATTAAAATCTTATTTAGTTTTTCGCATTAGTAGCTCTTTTCTTTGAAATAAATTCACTTTATCTACCAGTTTGGCATTTTCAGCTTCAATGAGATGACATCTGTCTCCGGCTAGGTTATTCACTATTCCTGACTGAGGAGTTTTAATAAGAACGAAACTGCAGTCTCAGGATGTGATAACTGGGCTGTCTGGTATATTGAATGTTGTTCTGGGGGGGGGGGTCTTAACCCTGGCTTAGGGTAGGTAACTTATTGCTAATTGGACACAAATCTTCATGCATACAATACTTAAATAGTGAAATGGGGTCTCCTAAGACCTATTCTCATAGTTACTTCAAGTTATATATGAGCATGTAGTTTAAAACATTACTAACTCGATGGAATATAGGATTGTCTTCTTAGCAAAAGTGGTCAAATCAAAGGGTTGTCGTGCTTTAAAGTTTCAATAATTTAGTAATTCCGCAGATTGGTCAGTTCTGCAGATAATCTTCAAATTTTGCAGGAATTTGCAAATTTTTTGCAGACTTTTTTAATTTAGAAGTCTATCTATTTTTTAAAAAAATATAGTAATTTTTTAAGTGGCCATGCAAAACACATGCTAAGAGCTATCACTTTGCTTTATCTTGAAGGCATGAACTTCAGCAATTGCATCTCATTCAAATAAATATGCTTTATTTTCAATTCTTTGTATTATCAACTTAATTTCCTTTGGAAACTGTTCTGAAGTTACTCTGAACTCTTGCAGGAGGACTTTACAGAGCAATTGACCGCGACATCTGGTGGCTACAGGGGACGATCTCGACAAGACGAAGACTTTAGGAAAGCTTCTGTCGAAGACTCCAGGAAAGCATCTATCGAAGACGCTAGAAAACGGTTAGACAGCGGAGATGTCTCGATCTACACTCCTCCTCCTATACAAAAAGTGGAGTGTCACATCGAATTTCAAGTGGTAAGATATGGAAACATCTGGTTCATATTTTTCGATTCACAAGATAAATCTCTAAAGCTGGGGCAAACCCAACCTGGCAACATAGTCATGCTGTGATTAGGATCTGCGTAGCCTTCGCAATGTTGCCAGGTTAGGTTTGCCTCAACTATGGAGCCGAGCTCTGCACTTTTTTTGAATAAAGAACCCTTTAGAATAGTTTTTTTGCTAAACTCTCTTTCCACCCTCAAAATAGATTATAAAGTATATTAGTTCTTCGCTTAAAATAAAGAGGTAAATTATTGAAATTGATGTAACGAATATGATAACATAACTCATGCTCAAGTATCCCGCCGTAGAAAAAGGACCTTGTACTATAGTTGCTGACTGGGATATATAGCCGGCACTTTTTTACGCAAACTGGAAATGTAGTTCCTATTGAGTTCGTTAGGCGCTATTGCCGAAGGAATGTAGATTCAAAAAAACAACAAATTATTAATTTTTTGCAGATCCAACTTAAATTTACTAAATAAGTTTTCATTCAGTAGCAATGTACAAACTACTCTTAGTTTACTCAACTCACTGTTGAGCTTTAAGCTGAACGACCAGAAGCAAGTCTACAGCTACAACACTTAACAGCAACAATGGGGTCGTTTCCGAAATTTTAAGTGTTTTCTGAAGGAGATGCTTAAAAACATGGGATTTGACCATTTTTTAAATAATTCAACAAAGTTTAATATTTTTCAACAATTATTTCAATCGGTGCGCAGATTCAATTTTATTTTTTACGCTTCTGAACATGACATCACAAGTGATAAAATGCTACTCACTGATGCCATTAGCGCAGAGCGCAAACTATCATGTCCTGGCAACGCAGTTGACAGCAAAGCGTAAACATTAAGCGAGGCAATGGAGTAGCGCACCAAAGTACATCACTTGTGACGTCATTGAAACCATGCCTTATTTCCAAAATCGGACATTTAAAAAATTAAATAAAAGATAACTGTTGGGGAAAAAGGTTTTTCTGGTTCCGTATTTTTATTGCTTATTCTATCAATTTTAGTGACTAAAAGTAGTACTTTTAACTGAAGGAAACAACCCAATTAATTCGGAAGAATGGCTAGTGTAGTACTTATTAATCTTAGTGTAAAAGTATGTTGCTTATTTGGTGTGATTTTCGGGCTTTTGATTCTGTTTCTCAAGGATTATTGATTCGCTGAGTGTACGAGAATCCGTTACCTCCCCCCCCCCCCCGTTTTTATTTTTTTAAATGAGGTTTTTTTCAGTACAACTTATGTACACACTCCTTTGACCTGAAAACAAGCAGTCTCTTTCCACTAGTTATGGAAGATGTTAAGCAATTAAACTTCTATTTAGTTCGGAAACATGCTATATACTGGAAATGAATCTCACTAAATTTGAATCGCATCGTAGAAATTCACTAAGAGGAGACAGCAAATATCTCGGCTTTCAAAAGCTGGTGGTAGAAGGAAAAGAAAATTATTATCAAAACGCTCGCATTTAGACGAAGATTAGAAAAACAAAATTTCAAGTACAGAGGAGGATACAGTCGACCATTTTAGGGGGGGGGGGCATGCTGAAGAATGAACCCCTCTCCCTCCACATGAACGAACCTACGGTTCTGGGTACGAAAAATTTCTGAAACTGCTTGGGTGTCAATTACAAGCACCAAAATCGGCCAGGATTAAGTCACCTAATAGGACACAAACTTTACAAATTTAATTTTACAAGCAATGAAAAGATGTAGTATTTCAAATATTTACTTCTAAAAACAATTAATGAATTGAAAATACTGCTGAAATAGTTTACATTTTATTCATTAAGTGTTTGAACAATGTGAATGGATACTATTGCCAACGGTTTAAGAATCAAATTACTATTGTTTTAACTTCGCAAGGCGTTAAATTTTTGTATTTAAAGTATTTCATTTTGCTGTTGGTTAAAGAAAATTAATGTTTGCCTAAAAAAAAAAATAGTATCCATAAAGTGGCCCCATTGCCAGTAACGGAAGCATATTCTGGAAAAGTTACCTTAAGTCAAAAGAAAAGACTGTAGAAGTTAAGAAAATATTAAAATGAATACCAGGTAATTTTTTGGCTTTTTATGAAGAAATTTGTGGCTCAGCACAGATTATAATGGTTCAGAAGATTACTAAATATCGCATTAGCTTAGTTTTTAAATTTTTCTTGGTTAACTGTTAACACCATTACAGGGGAAGAAATATATGCATCCATTTAATTTGCAATAAATGTAATTTTTATTTTAAGTTTTCAATGAATTATTGTCTCTTGTAAAATTAAAAGCATGTTAGTATTTTTGTCCGAAGACAAATAATCTCTGATATTTAATTTTTTTAATTAATTATTATAATCCATTAGAAAAATGGAATCTTAAGTAAACGGCCATATTTTACTAGAGAAATGACAAGCCCTATGTGTCAGATGACTATTAAATGCAGAGAAATCCCGATTTTGCATCCCCCGCATATACGTTTTTTCCTTCATTTAAAGTTATTTTCTTCAGGGTCTAGTTTTGCCGAAAGCTAATGTTAATTTAATCCGGATGAAAAGTTTGTAATTTATTAATTTCTAACTATTTACATTTTACCTGGGAAGAGTTTGTTTTTTTCTAGAATAAGCAATATTTTTCCTTTTTTGCTTTTTAAAAGCAAATCAACGCTAGTAAATCTAAGCAAACAGAAATGCTACTGCTCCATCCTGTTATATTGCAGACTATTACGACTCCACTATTACGGACTATTTTCCCCGTAAGCGCCCCGGATTCACAACTAAATGTGTTAAAATTATCTAAAATGGTATGTTTTTTCGTATAATATAGATATTATATCTGTTAAGAGTACTCCTTACTGAAGCTTGACCACGGATAGATGGCGGATGACCTTGAAGCGAATCATTATTTGTATCCTTCGTAATAAGTAGACTCTGCCAGAAAGTAGCGAATAGTAAGAAGCACGGTCTCTCTAATCCTATCACAAATGGTACAAAAGATGTTTTAGCTTCAAGGTCATCCGCCTTCTTTTATATACCTTTAGTTGTTTCAATTTGATTTTTGCTTTTCCGTATTTAAGGTTTTTAACCAAGTCTCTAAGAAAAATGTAAAATCGGGAAATTACTGATTTAGTTTCAATCCTGTAAAAGTAGTTTCGACGAAGATGACTGGTTTTTGAGCTCATGTATAAACTATTCAGTGTTGCTCAACAAATGCACTTCCCTTTCAGACTCAACGAGTTCCCGGACGTTGTACCAAACTAGGCGGAAGTATACCTGCATGTCAGGCAGAGCAGTACGTTGGAATAAACTACAGCGAGTGCAGTTAAGGCACCACTGAAGAAGAAACTAACACCACACAGTATCCTGCATCCTCATCGAAAATTTAGCATTTTCTTTTCATTTGGTGAAAGCTCTGCATGATGGTACGAATTGGCATCTGTACCCTTGTATTAGAGACATTATGATCTTTTGACATATATTTTCAATTTTAATCTTTATTCTCATTTTTATGTGTATTCATGACAAATGTCCATTTTTAATGTGCTTTTGCTTTATTTATTGAACATACTTTCAAAATAAATCTTAGCAACCGATTCCATGATTAGATTCATTCATAAAATTACACCCCCCCCCCCATTGAGATTTTTTTAAATGATTAAAGAGTCAAGAGATGTATGACAAATTTAACCGCCACTTCAAACTTAAAACTGTATTTCGTTTTTTCTCATCATAAAAATTTGCTGACAAGCAATCCATTATTGCAGTACTTAAATCCACAAGATTGCAATCATGTTTCGACAACTGTTTGAAAAGTGTGGTTGCATTAATAGAAAGCTAGCTTACAGGTAGGTATCTTTAATTTTATTCCTCTCTAATAATTTGACCAGCATGAAACTATGCAGAATAGTAAGCAAGAATAGTAAGCTTTGTTACATGAAACCTCAAACTAAATATTAATTTACAAATTGTATAGAGGTAAAAAAAGAATCAAATTTGCATTTTCTAGAAAATGTGCGTGCAAAGCTTTTGGCCTTGTCATCTCTTTTACTGCATGAATATTCTTAAATTGACGAAATTAGGACCCAATTTTCACTTTGCCAGGATTAAGAATAAGCTTTTGAGATAATTCGAGAAAACAGTTGGTCGTTGAGTTTATGAAAACTAAACGCTTAGTTGCTTTTCAAAGTTTATTACATTGCAATTTTTCTTCAATGGTTAAGGTTTTTTGGTTGCTTCTAGTTCAAAGTTATTGTCATCACATTGGCTAATTTTAAATTTCGAGTGTCTTACAACACACGCACTATAGCGAAATGAATTTCTTTGACAACAGATTTCATTGGAAGAAACAAAGAAAACGAAAAGAAAATACTTTATTATACAGTATATTGTAAATATTTACAAATAAATATAAGATCTTTATCACATTTTAATACATTTTATGTCTCCATAACTCCTTTATAGGACGCTACTTTGAAAGACTTAAATGCAAAGTGGCAAAACATGCAAGTTCTTGAAGGAGTGAGTCGGTCAGAGAATCGGCGTAATGTACAAGGGAGCTTAAGATATTATCCTTCAATAAAACACAATGAAGAAGGAAATGGTAATTTTGTAGCTCACACACACAATATAATTCTTCACAATAAAACAAAAGTTAAGTCCATGAATACTGAAACTTTATAGTCCTCAGCAATGATATTCATGTTTAAACAAAATTTTACTTCGAGACTAAATTGGAGCGAAGTCCAATTTAGTCTTGAAAGTAGAAACCGTCGACCTTCTATTACAAAATTTTAAGTTAAAAAAAAACTCTCTGCAATGAATTTCCTGTAAGTTATTTAATGATGTAAACCCATTATGCAGTTTAAAAGTTACATGAATATACTTGGTGTAAAAGTTAGTCTGTAAAATGAACTTCGCTAGCTTTCACAACGATTTGAAAGTATAAATTTTCAATGTATTGAAACAGGAGTTTTATTAGACTCGACAGTTTTGGCCTAAAAGATGGAATAAATTTAAAAATTACTTAGGTCATTTGATTGGAGTTCAAGACTTGGTTCAGTCTGGATGTGTTAAACTTGGACTTGACTAACACGATTTTATAATTATTTAGAAAAACTTCTAACTTTTGATAGTTTCAATATTTTTCTAGTACAATTGTACAAAAATTTAACTTTTACTATGAAGTTTGAGATTAAAATGTGTTTGTAAAAATGTAAAACGCATTAATTTTACAAATAGTTAAGCAAAATATTTCGGTTGAGTCAATGTTATCGTTTCTCGATCTTTGTAGTGCCACGATCCCCTTAAAAGCTAGAAAATGCATAAGAAGACTTATGACCCTCTATGAAATATCATCCATTGCTCACTGAACCTCTCTAAATTTGGCGACTTTTTTCCAAAATTTCAGCGAGTGAACAAACTAAAAAGCCACTGACGTCATCAGCTGTCATGTGATAAACCAACCGCGGTCGATCGGTTGCTCTATACGAACGCAAGATTTGTTACACTATCAATCGGTTTCTTGGCCAGGAATAGTTACATGTGAACAATTGAAGTCTTCTTTTTTCCACGTTCCTTTTATGCTTATTTTTAAAATAAACATGTCATTAAAAAATCCAAAACAAGAATCCCCAAGACAAAGAAAAACTAAACTTATTCGCGACTCCAGAACTCAAATACGCTTCCTTTCGGCGATTAGCAATACTAAAGAAAAAGGCAAAAGATTTCATTTCACGTGTTTTCTTTGGGTAAATTACAGGCTTCAGACAATTTATAATGTAATGTAATTTCAGAAGAATAGAAAACTTCTAACAAACACGATGAAAAATTACTGTCATTCACTAAGTGTCAAAGCAAATTATAACCTCCTCGGTCCCCTTGTATCACATGTGATACATAAGTTTCATAATTTTTTGTGAAGCCTGAACCGCAAAAACAAATTTGGGACAGGTTGTATCACATGGAATACAACTAGAAATACCGCATATAATTTTCTCGTTTAGTCAACAGATGACAGTTCCTGTCCATGATAGGGATTTCAAGTAGAGTCTCAGAATCAAAACAAGATGTCTACACGTCCTCGAAGTAAGTATTTTTTTCTTATTTATATACAAATATTAAACTCTTTTTAAGCTATGATTTTTCTTTCCGTGTGTACTATTTACTAGTTAACACCAAAAAAATAACATTTTAATGAAATATTGAAGCATAATGACTTGTTAAATTTGTTTGTATCACATGTGATACATGGGGTCTAAATCACTAATGAACATACTTTTTTAGTCAATTGTGTTTTAATTTTTTGTATTATTTTGGAAGGATTTGCAGAGTGATATAATTATTTCTCAAGTCAAAATCTTTAGTCGAGGTGTTTGGTTTTTATTTTCATCTATTTTTCATGATAATTTTTTTTTTTAAATAAGTTTTTTTTTCAGTGACATATTTGACACCAGATGAAATTTTAGAGCTGATGAATCGTGATGATTCTGGTTTGAGTTCACTGTCAGACGAAGATCATTATCAAAGTGATCATGGAAGTGAGATGGAAGAAGAAGAAAATGATGATCGGGATGTATCTTCTGACTTTTTTGCTCAAGGCATTTCACGAAAATAAAAAATAATGTTACTGTACTACTATGATACTACAAATATGTACCTAAAAACGCCAATAAAGCTTGATTTTCATGTTGGATTTATGAATTGTATGTATTGTGTGATTAAAGACTAATATTTAATTAATTACACTAATCTTGCTTGATACTTGAAAAAATTCTGATTGTAGTGTCTTGGTCCTGATGTATCACATGTGATACCTCCTCCCTAGCTCTTATAAATTAAAAATAATTTTTTTTATTGCACTTTTCTACATCATAGTAATCATAACAACTATTTAAGTACCTCTTACATTATATCAAGCTTTTATTTTTCTCTCGGGTCTGAGGAGGATAAGTTACAGCGTGTGTTTGTTTTACCTTTTTCATCCGCCATTAGACAGTGGCTGCAGCGCCCCCTATAGTTTACTGGAGTTGCGAATAGCACAATTCTTGGAGCGAAAGTTACATTTGGGGGGGGGGGGAATATGGAACTTTTGCTAAGGAAACTAAGAAACCCTTCTCGGGTCTTGCTTTTGTGATCAGATTACGACATGTATACCGTAACGCAATTCCAGGTTGAGAAATAATGGTCTCCATTTTTTAATAAATATTTGAAAATTAAAAACAGAATGGCCTATAAAAAGTGAGCAACATGTTCGGCAAAATAGGTTATGCGAGTTCGTAGATGATTTGGTATGAATTTAAAGAATGCTTTGAACATGAAAAGTAGCATTCGGAAATAACTTTAACAAAGAATATTTTTAGAAATAGTAATTTTTACTCAACTCCATAGTGCAAACTTTCGTCAGAGGTCTTGGCAGTGTTTAGGGATTCCTGCAATAAAAAGGAATTATTATTCGAATCCAAATGAGAAAAACTATTTTTCGCGCAAATGGAATAAAAATGCTGCATTTTGTCATTCAAAGAAAAATTAACCTTCAATTATCTATCAGATATGAAAAGAAAGAAACTTCACTTTTCTTATCACAATACTACTAACATTTTCTGAAAACCTCACGAAAATTGAGGATGTCAACTATCAGGCTCCTAATCACTTTGTCTAACTTTTGAAAAAATGACTCTAAAGTAAATCCTTCTACAGTGATAAGCATAAAGTTTCTTATTCTTTTGTCGCGCAATCCATTTTGCTAACACGTGTTGCTGTTCCTTGTGTCCGATGTCCGACGAAGTCAGACAACATCCATAATCAGTTGACACGTAGAAAGTAGAGTACAAAAAGGGGAATTATGTAAATAAGGCAGTGAGAAGCAAAAGGATGCAAGTGCCAAAATTCAAAATTTGGAGGTAACCTGTACAAATAGTAGGAGAACCTCTCCTCCGTTTCGGGAAAAGAGATGGAACTAGTATCCCCGGTAGGTGCTGCTATACAGCAGGATTTAGAAAAACGTTTCAATGAAAGCCTACCTAGGACCGCAACTTCAAACGTGTTCTACTCAAAACTTGAAAAAAAGTCCACTAACACTCCTTTGCTTATCACTGCCTCAAATGTCCTCTCTGCACTCGCTCAAACATTCCAGTAAGTGCTCAGCAAGGGCCGTGGTAGTCCGATCGGTAGAGTGTCGGATTCGGGGCCGGAGGGTCCTGAGTTCGAACCTCGATGGTCGAAGATCCACCGTCGTCATTAAAGGGGACTGGGCGACGTTAAATATGCTCGTGGTCTCAATGTCCTCCAAGTGAAACGATACCTCTGGGGGTGCTAGCACCAGGTAGCTATTAGCTCCTGGTCTAGTTCTAAATTCTCATTAACTGTTCGATCCGGTGATGGTGCTGCCATCTATCGGTATAAAAAATAATGGAGGTAAGGCACTTAGTATGCAGTCCTTGACATAAATACAGTTGTAGTCAGTTGTGACTCGGAATCGAATCGAATCGCTCAGCTTAGGCTTGACATGAAGGACACTTGCTGCAATCTGAAAAGACTTGACTGCCTTCAATAAAAGACAGGCTAGTAAGCTACATTCGGAAAGAGGCACCGGTGCAACCGTAAGCGGTCGAAACGGTTGAGTCCCTAATTGAAAACGTATAGATGGCAAGTCTAGATATAGCCTGTGGGTGCTCTATAAGTCGGTGACATTCTATGTCAAAGGGTAAATCCCGGTACTCTACCCATGTACCTATTATGAACGGATGGCGTCCGCCCTTTCTGTATGATTTCAGAATTTTTCCTGGATTTTGCTAAGACGTTTCTCAAGAAGGCGCTTCAAGTTTTCGATCTGGTTTAAGTGTAGAGAATTTCTAAGCCAATCACAATAATTCTACTCAGCATGAACTTTCTGACGGATTCCTAATCATGGCACCGTGCAAACTCACGTTGAAAAGGAAAATTTCTAAGAATGGTACTTTCTTATAAGTTTTTATATTCCTATGTACTTCAATGAATTCATCATTCCGTCAGTAAGAACTCTACTTCTAATGACATCTGCAGTGAAAAAGAAAACAAGAATATTTGTTTTTGAGGGTATCTTGTTAATGCTTTATGGAATAGCTTGAGGTTTGATGGCTCACCCGGACGTACTCAAACAACATTGAATGTGTTATGGTGTAGTTGATAGCATGAGATTTGATGGCTCACCCGGGCATAGTCGAGCGACGTTAAATACGTTATGATGTAACTCTTAAAAGCCAATTACAGTTCTCTATTACTCAAATAAGTGGCAAACATACTCAAGGTCATAGCTCAATTTATCAGAGCCACACTATATCCTAATATTTTTAGAATCACGGATGTGCGATTGCTACTTGCGATAATCTTCTCTCTCTCTCTCTCTCTCTCTAGGTTTATGTGAATTTTTAGTTCACGAAGACAAATGAATGCAAAACATACTACTCTGAAACGAGTAAATTTTATTTTTTTTCTCCTTTCCATCAATCTGATTTCTTGTTTGAAGTGACTTTAGACCAAACCAATTCTAAGTAGTCGAAAGCTAACACTCAGACGACATTATAGGCAGGTAGAACTGCTAAACAAAACTTGCTACAGATAACTGGCAGTCAATTTCAAATTCTGTGAATATAGCTTTATCTCAATTATATTGCTTCGTAGAGTATCTGTAGCAGTCATTGTAACTTCAGAAGACAATACTCATAACACTTTTGAAGGTTTTCCAAAAACGATCCTTTTTCACACAAACAAATTTAGAAGTTATCATGTAAATTTTTAGCAAGTGTGAAATGTTTAACTTATTTTCATGTAAATAAGATTTTGAATTTGTTTTCAGAATAGAATATTTCATGACTTAACTACAATGTCTTTTCCGATATATATCTCCAAATTGAAAAAAAAATCTCCGTTTTGGTGGCGAAGAAAATATTACACCCTTGTTTCTTTGGCTAGTTTTAACTGCGAACCCAGATCACACATTATCAATGTCAGAATGCAAAATCATAAGCAAAATTCGAACAAAAATATATTAATAACATGAGAAATAAAACATTATATTTACTTTATAAAATCAACTTCGATTTCAATAAAGAGTACTGCTGAAGAGGTAAGTTGAACATATACAGAAAAACATGATTTACGTTATACAATTAACTGAATAAAACATAGCAAGCTTCATGCTTATTAGTTGACTTGACTTAATAGTACTTAATGATAATTAGGGGATTCTGCCAATCCTGCTCGCCTACCTCGTTCGCCACCTGCCCTACCACCATAGGCGGGTTTGTGTACAGCGACTTCGGCAATGCACTTCTGGGGCTTCGCCAATCAAAAACTTGTAAGTTTGTGCAAGAATGTTATTTGACCTTTTAATTAACATACCTGCTAATTAAATCGTACAGTGACGAGATTGGGCGGAATGAGTTTCTCGTAAAACTTCAAACCAATTGGTACCTTGATCGACTCTTAACTCCAAGTGATTCTCGAGGAGATGAGACTTCAGACTGACAGACGGGAATAGGTTGCAACAGAAAAAAAAACCTAGAAGTTAACGTTAAATCATCTTCAACGTTAACCTCCTTGCCTATTGACATGACAAGTACTTCAATCAATTTTTCTCCCCCTGAAGCAAACCAATTCATTTATATGGGTTCTTAGATGCTTTCGATAATGGGGTCGTTTCCAAAATTTTAAAAGTATTTTTTCCGGAATGAGCATGCTTAAAAACATAGGATCTGACCATTTTTTAAGTAATTTGTTTAAGTTTAATATTTTTAAAAAATTACTTAAATCGGTGAGCTTTTATAGTTTACATTTCTTGGCGATGACATCACGAATGATGAAATGCCATTCACAGTGCAAAATATTTAATTCTCATCTTTACTCACGTGTATTGGCAACGATATGGTTGATAGCAAGCGTAGAGTGCAATTTTAATTCGCTGTTTGATTATCATAACGTGGGCGTAGTACTAAAGATGCGGCAAAGTGCATCATTTGTGACGTCATAAAGAATACGCCTTGTTTGAAAAATCGGACATTTCAAAAAATTAATTTAAAAAAAAACTGTTGGGAAAATAAAAGCATTTTCTGAGCCCATGTTATTTATTTATTTTTTTTTTTTTTTTGCTCATTCTATCCATTTCAATGACTAAAAGTAGTACTTTTGACATGAGGAAACCACCCCATTATGCATTTATATAACAAAATTTGAGACTCATTCAACTTGATTTGTTCGACTCGTTCGAATTCTATTTACTATTAGCGTAGCGAGAAATTTTCTTTCGATGTGGGGCAAAAGAAATTTCTGGTTACGCCATCGGTATGTACTATTGATTATATTCCTTGCGATCGAACTCTGTTTCAGTTGAATGAGCCTCTTGGTATATTTCTGTAAGATAATTGTGGCACCTTTAGGCCTCCTATAGACGAAAAAACTTAATTGAGTGAACTTTCGAACGAACGGTTATCAGAAAGTGTAACCTGGTAGAAAGGTGAAGGGATCACACGGAATCCGTTGAACGACAGTCAGCTAATCAGGCGCGCCAGGCCCATGTGCCGCTACCATTCTCATTTCGATGAGTTGACTCAACTTTTTGGTTGATTACACTCATCGGTACATTGCCAAGCGTTCGCTCTACACACGAGTAAACTAGTTGAGTCGACTCGGTTCAGTTTTAACAGCGTAGTGCAGCAACTGCTCGAATAAATTCGGCTTATCAGAAGAAAAGTTGATTCAACTGAGTTGCCTCGTTTGAAAAGAATGAAAAACGCCAGTCAACTAGTTGACAGGCAACTTTTTCGATAAGTTGATTCAACTAACTGCCTCTTGTGTAGAATGTCTTAGTTTGTGTTGAGTACCTTTAAGACTATTGCTTTTTTGGAGGACTTTGCCTCTGTGTATTGGATTTGAGAAAAAACAGGAAAGCCACCATCAAACAACTCGATAAGAGATAGGCTGTGGCCACGGTGCACCACTCCCATAGTTTCTTTTGCTTTACGCTTTTAACCGCCGTGTTACAAACAGTATCGCAAAACCGCGCGATTCTATCAGGTGATGACCATAGCGGAACATGTGCCTGTCAGTTGTCAGAGCTATTTGGCATTTCTTGTCATTCTATGAGCAACATCCATTACACATGAAATACACCGCCAGCTCAGTCATTCCAGCCGAGGACTGCAGTTTCGCGCTTATTAGTACTCGTCAGCCCGGCATAGGAAGTGACTGAGCTGGAGGTGACAAACCTCTTAAAGAAGCCAAGAGTGCCAAACACACTGGTAGCTAATATTAAACCGAACCATTGCTTCGGTCACTAGTCTGATCAGGGCTAATTCTATATTAGATACCAGTTTGTTTGGCACTCTTGGCTTCTTTAAGAGGTTTTCTACCTCCAGTTCAGTCACTTCCAATGCAGGGCTAATGAGTGCTAATAAGCACGAAACTGCAGTTCTCGGCTGCAATGACTGAGCTGGCGGTGTATTTCATATATTTCCGCCTTAGCCCTGGCTATAGGGCGGTAACTTGAAGAAAACATCCATCATGTTACTTGATAACTACTATTTTAATTAGAGATGCGCCGAAAATTCCGCCTTAATCAGCCACTTCGTCGATTAGGGCCACAGGAACAAAATTTTTAATATAAATTAGTACGCCTTCAAACAGAAACTTGTTCATTTGATTGTGTTACAAAGGAACTGCATATTGGTTTCTCACCATTTGCAGACCTAGTGCATTCTCCAAGAGACGACATCCATTCTTTTACGTGATACACGAGAAATTTTACTCCCAACATCAGCACCAGATAGAGGCAACTAGACTCTTTTTGATGCGAAACTGCTCTGGGAATTTGATTTTGTCGTGAGTATTCTAAACCAAAAGATTACACGAAGAAGAAATTCTTACATGCCGCAAAATCATACAACATGAACGCTGTCACTTTTTCACATCTTGAAAATCCACCGGCTGGAGCCAAGTTTGAACCTGCCCCTTTGGGCATAACAGGTTCAGCACTTAACCACTGCCCACACTCTGCTGGTGGTTCTTAAAATATAAGCAAGAAGTTTAATATTGCTTTTCGGTTTGAAAAGAAAAAAAAAGGCAGAATATTTAAATCGATACTTACATGAAGGACACTGTGATGGCAGTATGCAGTTTGAAGAATTTCTCGTTTCTTTGACATATCCGTCTCTACAGTAGCATCCGCTTATGCAACCTCTGTTGCGACAAGGCAGTCGTCTGTTCATGTTGTTACAGTGTAAAGGGCAGGTTTCATTACACTCTCTCCACATTTGGCCGTCAGGACACCCTAGAAATACATGAAAGTTCAAATTAAAGGCGTGGAAATGCTTTACAAAAAATCTCTTAATCATGTACCACGTGCACACTTTTTCCCTCCAAAATCATAACACTTAAATTTTGAATGAATGATACGTTTTCTTCCAAATAACGTTGAATTGAAGCACGTCATGAAAAAACTGCCAAAACTTATTTATGGTACACTAAATAGAAATGTTGGTAAAAATTTGAGTAGAAACTAATGTTTTGTCCTTTTCTTCCCCCTTTATGTAAGGAAGTAATGTAGACTTAAGAAGACGAAAACAATTTGCAATTTCTTCTTTCCTAGGATTTTAAATATGCTACTAACCATTGTACCTACACCACCAATGGTTGATAGTCAAATGGATTATTTTGGTTGCCCATACTCCCTGCCTACATTCATATCAATGTCATGAAAAAATTGTCAAAACTGGTTAATGGTAGATTAAAATGGAAATTTAGGTTGAAATTTGAGTAGAAACTCTTTAATGTTTTGTCCTTTTCTTCCCCCTTTATGTAAGGCAGTAATATAGACTTAAGAAGACGAAAACAATTTAATTTCTTCTTTCCTAGGATTTTAAATATGCTACTATCCATTGTACCTACACCACCAATGGTTGATAGTCAAATGGTATATTTTGGTTGCCCATACATTTCTCCCTGCCTACATTCATATCAATGTCATGAAAAAATTGTCAAAACTGGTTAATGGTAGATTAAAATGGAAATTTAGGTTGAAATTTGAGTAGAAAGTGTTTGATGTAAGCGGCAAATTAAAAACTTGCCGATAACCTGCACAAACTCTGCTTTGGGACAATGATTAGAACCAGTAAGCCTGATAGGCTCTGTTGTACCTGTACAGCATGATTTAGAAAAACATTTCAATAAAAGCCTACCGAGGATTTGAGCTTTAAACGCGATTAACTCGGAACTTGAAAACGTTCACTTACATCCCTTTGCCTCTCACTGCCTCAATTTGCAATTTCCTCTTTCCTAGGATTTGATCGAACGATTCTGAACAATCCTTTCTCTGATATCTTTTCTGATAACTTCAAATTGAGAAAGGTGAGTAAGGATGAAAATCAGATTGAAATAGAAACAAGAAGGGTAAACTTTAAAAAACAGTAACTACACCATAGGTACGATTTTAAAATGGACTTACTTGATTGAATTCTGGAAAAATGAGGTCTAGGATCAGGGAAAAGCTGAACTCCTGGCGAATTTTCCGGATGGGATCGCATCCGACCCTCAGTTTGAACAGGAAGATTGGACGACCAGGCAGTTTCTCCTATTCGGAAGACATTTTGAGGGTTGGATATATCAGTTGCTGATGGTGTGAGCGAAGCGGCTCCGCAAGTAGAACATTTGCGAACTGGCAGCTGCTGCTCAGGGAAGGGCTGTCCCGCCCTTGGTATACTGGGCAAAGGCGGCGTTTGAACAGGTAGTTTTAGCAGTTTACACGTGGGACAATCACCTGCTGTCTGCTGCCCTGAAGCAGCACTTTGAATGCTTGGTAAACTCTGTGATGAATATGGACTAGGAAGGCTTGGTAAACTTCGGGATGAATATTGTCGAAACATTGTTGAAGAAGATATGTTTCGTATAGGTGGCAGTGGTTCTTGAGTGAGCAGTCCCGATCTTTGTATGTTAGGCAATGGTAGGGCTACTGGCAAAGTCTGTTTAACTGAACCACAGGTGGAGCATTCACGTGTTGGTGGCTGACTAAGATCAGGTGGACCTATATTTTGTCTGTAATTTAAAGGTGGAGCTTGTGTTGAAATTTGCTTCAACAAGTCACAAGTGAGGCACTGTTGTTGGGGCAAAATAGGTTGTCTTTGGACCATCGGTAATGGCAGTGCTTGCGGTACAGTCTCCTTCGGCAAACCACAAGTGGGGCAGTCACGTGGAGGCAGCTGTGGCAAAACTGGTTGTCTTTGGACTATTGGCAATGGCAGTGCTTGCGGTACAGACTCTTGCAATAAGCTACAAGTGGGGCACTGGCGTGTAGGTGGCTGTGGCGAGATGTACTGTCTCCTACCTTGGAGCACAGGCAGTGACTGTGTTTGAGGTAATGTCTGTTTGACATAAGTACAAGTAGAGCAACCACTTGGGGACTGCTGAACGAAAACAGGCTGTCTTGTGCTTTGTATTGCAGGCAAATATTGAGCATGAGTACCAATCTGTCGGTAAGAAGGAGTCGGATAAACGCCTCTTACAGGATAAGACGGTGCAATGGTAGGTCGTGGTGGTAAAAACTGAGGCCCCACATCTTTTGTTTGCGAGTAGTTCGAAGATACGTACGAAGGTTTTGACTTTCGACTTTCAAATGCTGAATCGTCATCTAAGACTGTAATGACAAGACTTCCCATTTCAGAAGATATGGACCCAAGCGACGTGTTTGCCAAAACCACAGTGAATGTCTCGTCCTCTTCGATCTCATCATCATCAATTAAACGAACAGCTGTCCACTTTTCAGTATCACCACGTTTGAAATTAATAGCACCTCGTGTATTTCTAAAATCTTTATTTCCCGTAGCAGTACCTTCTATAGTTGTAATGTACGCAACGAAAGGCTCCATATCACCAGTTCTCTTGATATGTATTTCAACGGCTCCTGCATTTTCGTCAATACTTATTTTCTTTTGAGCAAATGACACTTGATTTCTGGAAAACTGTGAATAAGTAGAATTTGTAGAAGCTGTAAAGAGATTTTTTTCATAATTAGAAGCACACGATAAAAATTTTAGAACATAAAATATTACACAACTGTAGGAATATTACTAATGCAATACACATATTTATTATACATTATATTTCCATGAGAATGTTTTCAAAAATTCAGTGATTCTATGTAAAATGGTTTCAAGTTACTCAATTTTAAACACAGATACTGTTACATACATCAGGTCATATAACGCAGTCGAAAGCAAAGGGATGTACTTGGACATTTTCAAAATTTGAGTAAAACGCGTTTAAAGATAACTTCATAGGTAGGCTTTCATTGAGGTTTTTTTTTCTAAATCATACTATATAGCAGAACCTACCAGGGATACTAGTACTATCTCTTACCCCAAGACTCAGGAGAGGTTCACCTACCATTTGTGCTGCTTATCTCCAAATTTTAATTTTGCCACTTACATCCCTTTGCTTCTCACTGCCTCATCAGGGCCGGATTACTAAATAGGCAATGTAGGCAGTTGCCTAGGGGCCCCGAGGTTCTCAGGGGCCCCGGAGAAATCTTAAAGTTGAAAATATGTAAGAAAAAAGTTCTTTTCGACAAAAAAAAAAAAAAAGAAAGGAAAGTTTTTTAAAAAATGGGGCTCCCTTCCTTTTTTTCTCTCTATCTCATCTTTTACTGCTGTTAAACAGGAAATGTTTTATACATGTGGGATCTGGGGCATACACAACAGCTATGGGGCCCCTACCAAAAGGTTTTGTTATTCATTTTTCAACGGTCATGGAGACCATGGCCCTTTGTTTCAGCTGCTAAAGGGCTGACAGTGGCAGATTTTCCATACCTCAATCGTCGCATATGGGAGGTCCCCCACAATACAAGGGCCCCAAGAAGGAATTAAAATTGAACATGAAAAAAGTATTTACGTTGTACAAGTTAGGCCAAAAAATGAGTAGATCCGTCATTGTGGCCCGACGGCATCCAGATCGTTAAGTGTTTGCTAACGATAAACTCCATAACTCAGTGGCGTAATAACATAACGCAAGACACCGCACCACAGGGGGGGGGGAGTCAGGAGGAGCCCAAAAACTGTTAAGCTTTGTTTTCATTTAATTTTGTAAAAATTTTCCAAAAACCAAACTTAGTTTTAAGCTGTAATATTTTTTCTGGGGCCCCTAAAGCCCAAAAACTTATTGACCCAGGGCCCCGATTATGATATTGGGGCCTTAGGTCAAACACTTTTTCGGTGCCCTCTTGTAGTCAAACAATGCAATTTTTTCCTTTTGCTAGAATAGTTTTAGCCAATTGGAGCCCCAAAATAGCAGGGGCTTTGGTACGGCCTAGTAGGCCTATTCAGTAAACAAGCCCTAAGAAGAGAGAAGAGGGCCCACAGTCCAACTTCCATGTGCGAAAACCAAACCTTGGCTTGGCGATTTCCTAGGTGACCTACTATGGAGAGAAGTGAAAATCCCTGAAAGAAAAGAAAAAAGTCCTGGCCGTATCGGAGCCCGGAAAAAGGCAGCCAAAAGAAGTTTTTCGGTGGATTTGGATTGGAGAAGGGGGGGGGGGGAACGGAGTTGAGCTTTGTTTTCAACTTTATTAAATTTTTCCGTAAATCAAACTTAATTTCAAATGCTTATATTGGTTCTGGGGACCCCTAGCGCCTCAGAACCTTGACCAACGGCCCCCAATTAAGATATCGGGGCCCTAGGCCTAACAATTTTCGGGGCCCTCTTGTAGCTAAACATTAGTTTTTTTTTTTTTTTTTTTCCATTTTGCTAAAACAGTTTTATCCATTTGGGGGCCTCAAATAGCACAGACCGCGGTCTAATTTTCCTATTCAGTAAACAGACCCT
The DNA here is from genome assembly GCF_026930045.1 of Uloborus diversus. Classification (NCBI taxonomy): domain Eukaryota; kingdom Metazoa; phylum Arthropoda; class Arachnida; order Araneae; family Uloboridae; genus Uloborus; species Uloborus diversus. Next base: position 92,813,575 of record NC_072739.1, on the reverse strand, counting down.
GAGTGGAGAGAAGGGGAGCCCACAGCCATACTTCCGTACGTTAAAAACCAAACCTTGGATCGTTGCAAAAAGTATCATATTGCCCTTCCTAGACCACCTGATACGGGGAGAAGAGAAAATCCCTGAAAGAAAAGGAAAATTCGGAAAAGGGGTGAATGAGGACGAAGTTATCAGCAGTATGCCCCAGTTTCCTACTCGTTACACTAAGAGAAATTTTACAAATAGCAGAGATTTATGCTCGCGGAAATTTGTCAAGGACCCGATTAAACGAGTGATAGGGGCCCAAACTTCGCAAATTTCATCAATTTATAGTGATTTTCAAAATTTCATGCATGGGGGGGGGGAGGAAACGAGAAGTTTTCAGCAACGCATTTTTTCTTGCGTCTCTGATAGTCATAATAAAATATAACCAATTCTTACAAATAAGTTTTTATTTTAAAGCCTGGAACTACTTCTGGGATTTTTTAAGAGGAATGTTTAGCTTGAATAAGTTACTGCTAAACCTCTATTGTTTATCAAAAACGTAGTTGAAGATTATGCACCTGTGACCACGTAAACTTACTGAATCTCTTATACATGAAATATGATGTACATAGAAATTTTCAGTTACATATACATTTGATTTGCCACAAAACAATTAATAGCCGCAAAAGACTATTAATTGTTTAATTTTTTATTTACCAGCATATTAGAAATTTTGTTAATACTTATACAGTCAAAATCTCGCCGAACGTACAACCCTTAAGCTTGAACACCCCTCATTACGGATATTTTTTTTAATAACCCCACCCCCATTTTCTATGGTTAAACTATTAAATCTCCTTTTATTCTAGTGTGGAGACTTACTTATCCTGACACGGACACAGATTTTCTTGTAAAGGAAATGCAGCTGTTAGCAGGACTGCAGTATTATAAGGTCCTGGCTGTTATTCGTGGGCATTTCTTGGAATAGTAGATATAAGTGAACAAGTCACTTTGCCGAAATTTTTGATCCCCCCAGAGTAAATAAACTGCCCTCCAATCCTGCCGCCTTTACAACTATGGTCTTGCCTTTACAATAGAGGTTGAATTTTCGACTCTGGTGGTTGTAGTCTAAAAAAGCATGGGCGGTTCATCAAAGAGCTTGAACACATGTATTTGCGGAAACGCGCGTTGGTTAGGCACTTGCCGAAATTCGAAGCGGTTTTTTTTTTTTTTTTTGTAAGAACACTTCATGAGAAAATGTTCTCTGGTCCACTTATTATTTATACCCTTTTTCTATACGAGCTTATGGTTAGACGCCTGCAAACCATTTCTTTTATTTTTATCATTTCCGCACCACTTTTTCCCAGAATGAAAGGTGGTATTTTTAAGAAGAGAGGTTTCACTCTAACGAATTCCTGGTCCTCTTCAGTTTTTATATGTGCAGGGTAACCAAACATTAAAGTGGAGTTCTTTTATAAAGCTAGTTTTTGAGTTGATATTTTGTACCAGTATTGAAGTGTTTATTTTTTTGCTTTAAAAATGAAGCATCAAAGCACATTGAAATACTTTTCTAAGAAGTAAAAAGTTTCCTATGAGAAAGGTAAGAAAACAATTATGTACTGATTAAAAATAATAATAATAATAATAATAAAAACAAGCGAGAATTCGTTTTATATATCATTCATTTCTGCTGCAAGCATATTATTTGTAACAGGATATTAATTTTTTACCAAAATTAACTTAATTAGCTATCAGACGTGGGTAAATATAGTTTTAGGGAGGGTCATGAAAAGGTCAAAAGTGTCCCCTCCCCCATATAATGTTTTGGTAAACAGTTTGTGAGGTTCTTTTAAAATGTTTTAAAAGATGCCTTAAAGCCGATTAATCTACTTTAAAGTACATAATTTTTATGTTCTAATTTACTTCAAATGTGGTGGTAAAATATACTTTTTAGCATTTTAAGCCACTTAAATCTTAAATTATTTCACCAAACGGTATAATAATGCTCTGTATTACTTTGAAAGATCGTGATTAAAACACTCACACAAGAAGGTGTTAAAACAGAAAAATCAAAATTTTCCATCAAAGAAGTATTAATGAAGGAATCGTGCTATTTTGTACCTTTGAATTCGAAATTTGTGAGCTTTACGTATTTTTTTGCACTGATTGCCATCATAAAAGAATAAAAGGGACACTATGGAAATATATGTTTTATGTGTGTGTGTTTTTCATTTTTTAGTTTTTACTTATGTTCTCAAGAAGTAACTTAAAATTTAGTTAATAATGTTGTTAAGTAATTTTCATCTCTTTGGGAGTGAAACGGTCCTCCCTCCCGCCACAAATCCGCTACAGTTAATAATAACGGTATAAATGCTTCAGAAATATTTTACTGAGTAATGCTCTGTACATCTTTTTTTCTAGCTCTAAAATGAAAAGTAAACATAAACACATTTTAGTTACTGTATTCATTGTTAATAAACATCATTGGTAATACTTAAAATTGTAGACAGAACCTAAAACTTTAAACACAGACAGCTTTAAAATGAGGGGTAAGTTATGGAATTTGATAAAGGTATAAGGAAGATTTTGTGTGGTGACAGAAATACAGGCTAGAGAAACAATATATGAGATTATAAATAAAATACATGTGTGAGGGGGCCCCAACACTTCTAATGCCTATGGACCCCGAAATCCTTAATCCGACCCTGTGCCTCATATAAAGTATAAGTAACTACAATGGACTAAAATGTAAATTGTCAAAAACCAAACATGTTTATTCACAGTAATAAGGAAAAAAATTGGTGTATGCACTAATGCTTGCAAATTAGAAGTCATAGTAATCCTCAAATTTTTTTCTTTTTAAATTTTAGTTGAAATGAAGGTGAAATTGAGGTTCACAAAAGAAGTTGTGAGCCCCAAGTATGATAACATGAAGTTTTTTGACGAGAACTTTCGCACAGAGCGGTGAAAAAAATAACAAAACGCATGCAGTACATATTTATGTGCAATGTATGTGCATACAGTATATATGTGTATTTATGTAAAATACATCTTTAAAGCTTAGCTACTCTTTTTAAGTACCTTTTCAGAATGGTGCCTCACCTCAGCAAGCACCATACGTTCGAAAATCTCTTAGAATCCAATTAGATCATGTTTGTTTTTTGACATAATTCAACGGACTTCAATAAAGAAATCAAGCAAAAGCGTAAACCAAACAAGAATACCTCGGCTATCGTTGTCTTCTATATTCACTGTGATCTTCGCGAGGACTCCTATCACTGCTTCAGGACTAGGATCGAACAGGACAATGTCGAATGATTCATCGCCTTCTGCAATATCATCGTCGAAGATGGTCAGAATGATGTTGGCTTCCGTTTCGCCAGGTTCGAAGATTAAAAACTGTTTTGTAGGTCCAATAAAATCTTGGCCAATCAGAGCCGAATGCTCCAGAATTTTCCAGTGCACAATGACTCTAGAGTCGATGTTTTTCCTGCGAACAACTGGTATCACAACCTTGCCGACATTCTCGGGAACAGTGATGCTTCGGCGTCGGAATTCTACAACACTTGGAACTAAACAGAAGTTCATTGACAGATAAATAAATAAATAAATAAATAAATAAATAAATAAATAAATATAAAATAAACAAATTGAACCTAGGTCAGAAACATCAATTATTATTGGGGAGAAAATGGCATTTTGAGAGAAACACCAGGGTTCTAGATTTATCAAACTAGGAAGAAACATCCTGAATAGTCCATGCATTAATAAACCTTTAATGCATGGGTTCACAAACTGGGTGCCACAGGAAGAGGTGAGGGGTGACGCGAAGTGTCTATGGCGACAATTATGCGTATATGATAGAACTAGACTAGGGTGCCGCGAGAAAAATCTAACTCATCAAAGAGTGCTGCGAACCGGAGAATTTCGGGAACCCCTGCTTTATGATATTACTAATCAGTTTCAAGAAGAAAGCAGTAACTTCAGCAACATCAAAGTTTCGAGTTTCATTAATTGATTTTAGAGAAATAACCTTTCGACTTAAGAAAAACATATTGAAGAGCTAAAGACTAATTGATTAAAGGGAGAATGCGATAAGAGATATTTCGTCCATCAACTTTTGCCACTGCCCGCTTATGTTGGATAAACCTTGATTATTTTACGAAATTTATTCATTTGTTAACTTTTTAAAAAATATATCTAGCATAAAACTAAAAATACAGAGCAAATATAAACTCGATATCTAGCTAAATATATAAAAATGATAAACTGAAGCTATTTGTAGATTAAAAGAGTTTTTTTTTTTTTTTTTTGTAATATAATCCATATCCACAGTTCTCGAAAAGAATCCATTTCTAGCTAAAAAAGAGTGGAAGCCTTTTACTTTTCAAAATTTAGTTTTACAAGAAAAATAAGTGAATTTTTGTAATTTCGTTTAATATGTATAGCGTTATAACTTTGCAAAACCTTAGTGTAGAAGTTGAAGTAATGTGAGCTTCCTTGCCTCAATCAAGTCTTGTTTTAATCATTTTGAAAATAATTTGTTTTGTGTGCTTAATCTGCCGTTTAAGAATACTCTTATTTCTTAAACCCTATTATCAATCTCATACTTTTGCTCTTCCCCCTATTGTTTGAAATGATTATTTTATAACAAAACATCTTCTACCATATTCATGAAGTCTGTTTCTTTTGCTTCTTATACAAATTTAGTTTAACGACAAACGCATCTCTTCTTTTTAAATAGTCTTCTTTCAGAGTTTTTACTTTTAATAAGTTCATCACTGTCATTAGATCATGTACCCTATTATTTCTTTTTCTTACGCAAAAGTTGAGCTTGTTGTTTCTTTTTTTTATTTCTATTTTATTCATTTTTGAATTTATGCTTTTTATAGTCAAGTCTCGATAACTCGAAGTCCCTAGGAACTCGCTAAAATCTTCGAGTGATCGGTAGTTTGAGTTATCGGAAGTTCTTTTCTCAGCCTTCTCAAGAATAATTTTTACTTTCTTTTTCAGAAATAGTGCATAATGATTAGACTATAACACTTATAGGTTAAATGAAAATAATTATTATTGACTACGTAAAAATATCTTTACGCATAATAAATTTTATTAAGATTCATTCTTTGAAAAAGGAAATTTTGGGCTGCTTACATTTTTTTCATCATATTTTGAAACGTCATTAAGTTTGTATGTCGTAGGTCAAATTCCATTTCTCTTGATTTCAGTGTATATTGCTTTTAAATGTTATTTCGATCTAAAAGCAGACTATTTGAGTCATGGAGGAAACAGAATTTACACTCCTCAATCTTTGCCAAAATTTCAAATTTCTCAAAGATTACCCAAAAGATTTGCGCGAAATGCAGCCCATTCAGCTTCTTTTCACGCGATCTTGCAACACTGTGCGCACTAAGGAGCACTCGTGTAAATAAATTATCCCTCTCGCACAATCTGATTACAAAACAATGTGTTAAAAGGTTTTTAAAAAAAATCTTATTTTGGTTGCATTTTTATGCATAAAATGAAAACGAAACTTTCCTTAAAACTTCAATTTAAAAGGATGTAGAGACAAATTTTGTGTTGAAAGCTCTAAATTGTCTAGGGGCCGACTGAAAGCTTTGAGATAAAAGAATATTCGAGTTATAAGGCTTCAAGTTATCGAGATTCGACTGTAATTGGCTTTCACAGGAAAGAAAGTTGGAAAAAGCCAACAAAATTTCATGTTCCAGACGAAATTCTTACATATTTGAGAAGTTAAAATTAAATTTACAACGTCAAAAACACTTTTCTGCAAACAACTCACAAAAAAGTGTCCCTTCTTTTGCCAAAGTGTTATTACACACGACCTTCTCCCTCCATACATCGTAAAAAAGTTTAAGTTCAGAAAAGTCCTCCCCCTCTCCCCCCCCCCCTGGCCTGTTATTTCAGAATTTTCCAGGGATGGGAGGGACAAAGGATATGCATTTTTGGGAACTACAACAAAATACATACACAAGTGCGTAATTAATTACATTGTTTCTAAATTCTAAGGGGCAGTTGCCCCTGATTACCCAAATGGCAGGTTTGTCAGCTTTTATGTTGAGTTAGAGTTGCCCAGGCCCGTCATTTCACATTTTTCCGGGGAGGGGGGAGGGGTTTAAAGGATGCATACTGACTGTATCGATAAATAACGAAACAACATACCCTCAAACATGGAAATAACATTAATTTCTCAAATCTAGGGGTACAACATCTCTCCCTCCTGACCCGCTTTAAGGACAGGCCTGGATACGGCCTTGCCAAAGTCTTTAGCACATGTCACGCTGTTATTCATTTCACAACATTTAACAGAATTATTTTTATGTGTAGAAAAAACTCCGCGATTAATTTTTTGATTGTAAACTCATTGTTTTAACCGAAGTGCAACTTTTCTCACAACAAATAACACTTTTTTCCGCTCGAAAATTCAAAGCCATGATCTGTATTTCATTTTTGTAGGAAAAGCTCCACTTTCTTCCGTTCAGATAAGGTCATACATCATGCAAGGTCACGCGAATGCAGGCATTTTTATTTCAACAATCATCTGTTTCATTGTAGTTTTGAGCTATAATAAATCGCCCGATCTAAAAGTACGGCGTGTTTTTCACACTAGTTCTGTCACTATAAATGGAGTAGTGATAACGTCTTTTCAAGGTTGTCGACATTGAGCGCTAACTATCAATCATGACAGCCAGCTTCCGTTTTTGTCGAAAGTATTCTCTCATGGTTCGGATAATATTAGTACCTGGTTGGGTTTTTTTTCCCTGTATACATCTCCGACGCAAATACGGAATAGATTTTTCTTTGTTGAATAAAATTTCTTCATTTGTGTTTACAAATCGAAGCTGTGAATAAATTATGCACCGAAAATTGGTTTATTTACATGTTTACTTGAACAGAATAATCTATATAGGGCCATTCCACGGAAAAATTGGCATTTTGTCCCGCAAATAATTGTTCATATATTTCATTTAAAATAATTACTTCAAAGCAGTGGTGCGACAATTTCACTAAAAATTATTACTTAAAAGTAGTGGTGCGGCAATTTCATAAAGAATAATTACTTCAAAGTAGGGGTGCGACAATTCCGTTAAAAATTATTACTTCAAAGTAGTGGTGCGATAATTTCATAAAAAAATAATTACTTCAAAGTAGGGGTGCGACAATTTCATTAAAAATAATTGCTTCAAAGTTGTGGTTCGACAATTTCGTGAAAAAAAATTACTTCAAAGCAGTGTTGCGACAATTTCATTGAAAATAATTGATTCAAAGTAGTGGTGCGACAATTTCATTGAAAATAATTACTTCAAAGCAGTGGTGCGACAATTTCATTAAAAATAATTGATTCAAAGTAGTGGTGCGACAATTCCATTGAAAATAATCACTTCAAAGTAGTGGTGTAACATCGAAGTTTTCTGTTCGATGTTTCTTCGATGTCGATGACTTACAATTAAACCGAAAATGTCAAAAAGAAAAAAAAAAGAATGATTATGTCATTGCAAATACACGTAATGATAAAACCTATATCATGAATCAATGATTGCAAGATTGTAACATCTTTGACGTTGGACAAAGTAGTTTTCTATTAGTAGTCTGAAGAAGTACTTATATTGGGGAAAAACTTAACGATCCATTTTTCCAGCGCACAATGTTATTATAGTTCTACTCTGTTTCTAGTTTTTTTGCATTATGTTGTTGATTCAAATATATAAATCATAATTTTGAAATAAATATGTTATATACCATATTGTGTAGCAGTATATATTTCACATTGTTATAAAAATTTCAAAAACATTGACAGCACTGTTTTTTTTTTTAAATAAATTTCGTGCAATTCAATTCAGTAAAAAATAAATTTTCTTGGAACACATTATTTTCTTACGTCTTTTTTCCCCTTTCTTTTTCTTTTTTCTTTTTCATTTTTCATGTTACCTATTAATAAAAATATTACCAATTTCTCTAATTAGTTCGCATTTTTTGTTGTATATTACTATGGTGTACAAGCTGTTATAAAGTTGTTCTAATTAATTTATGCTGATGTTACTCTTTCTTTATAACTTGACTAGCTGTATCTGTACAGATTTTCCCGTAGTAGAAAATAAAAAGGTCATTTGGTTTGCCTGTATATTTACAAATAATGGATGATGAATTTCTCGCGAATTTGCTATGTTAAATGGCTCGCCCATGTTAAAGTTCCACGTTATGATAATTTGCGTCCACGTTATGAAAATTTGCTCGGTAAATTGTTCTTAAAATAGGAAAGGAAAAAACAAAATCGAATTTTCGAAAAATCACTTCGAGGTGTTCTTCGCTATGCTACGAACTAATTTTGTGCCAAATTTCATGAAAATCGGCCGACCTGTCGAGGCGCTATGCCCGCCGACCTGCAGACCATCCAGAGACCCAGCCATCCAGACACGAACTTTCAGCTTTATTATCTACGTATATATATATAAATGAATGTTTGTCTGTGACCATCCATGAACTCAAAAACTACCCGGCAGATTTGGCTGAAACTTTCACCGTTTGTTATTTTTGGTACTGGGAATGTTTATAGACCAGTTCGAAAAAAATCCGATCGATAGTTCCTTTTTTATTCCAATTTAAGTCACAATCCATTGGATAAATACGAATAAAATTACCGGCTGCAGAAATTAATTCGCGTGAAAGATCTCATTGATAAGAAGTTAGCTCTTGCCATTTTTCTTGAGTTTGAACAAATAAATTCTTTCTTCTTTATTGTTTTATGGCTTTTCATGCAACGGGGGGATTTAAAACTTTTTTTATCTGATATTTTCAGCGATTGATTGATCTTGCAAACTGCGTGAGTACAAAATTTGAGTATAGTCACGGCTTCACTTGATACCTGAGCCGATTATTATGAAAATTGCTATACAGTGGCTCCCAAAAGTGTTCGCACACCTACGACTTTCAATGAAACATGCCTCTATCCATTGGTTAGAATTACTGTTTCGGAACAGGCATTTAATTATAAGGTCTATGATCAGTTTTCAACAAAACTACATAAAATTATTTTTAAAAATATTAAAACTCAATTTTTTAAAAATCAAAAACCAAAAAGTGCCGGAAATTTTATCTCACAAAAGTGTTCGTACACTTTAAAAAATGTCTATATATTATTGAATAATCTAACTTTTTATTAAGTTATTAATTAGTAGAATATCAAGTAGTATCAGCAACACCTTTTCAACGTCTAGAAATATATTTCATTGTTTTTTTCTTTCTTTTTTTTTGAGTAATTTCTGAGTAAGTATTCAACCACACATCAAGTCTAACTGTTTCTAGCTCTATTTTCGTTTCAAAACCGTATTTTCGTTTCTAGCCTCCAGATATCTCTAAATATGTTAGATTCAGTTTAAATCTGGAGATTGAGGGGCATTTTTTAAACTTTAGGACAGTTTTCGAGGCACTAGATTCAAACATGTGCTTCTTTTAGTTATTTTGATAAAAAACAAAGTTGTTCCCGATAACCGAATTTCTGGCTAAGAGTTTAAAATTGGTTTTTAAAATATTTAAATGAACAGCGTGATTCATTATTTCATCAAAAAATTCCGAACTACCAAGTCCTGATGCTGATATGCACCCTCACACAAGAACACCTTCACCGTCCTGATTTACTGATCCAACTAAGTTCTCAAGATTAAGCTCTTCATTTTTTCTTCTATTTACAATCAAACAACAATTCAACCAAAAATGTTGAATTTATTTTCGTGTGTAAGTAAGACGTAATTCCGAAACGTTTTGAGCTTATATATCATTGATTTTGCGACGAAACGCGTAAGCTTTCTGTTTTTCGCACGATCAAGAAAATTTCTGCGGGAAGAGGTCCCATTTAATCCAGCTAATCAGAGAACTTGGCGAACAATTTTAGGTAAAAATTAAATGTAAAATGTTTCATTTTAGTCTGTAGAAACTTTTACAGTACTCAAATGTGTATTTTCACACATTTTTAAACTTTAAATCTCCAATCACGCTTCGTGAACTTTGCCGGTTGACCTTTTCTTGCCTTGTTTTCGGTCCGATTCCTTTCTTTAAAGCATTTTATTAAGCAATTTACAACAGAATGGAATAAATTAACTACTTTAGAGACATTTCAAGCCAATTTACCGCTACTGTAAGGAAAAAATTAAAATTTTGAATGGTGTTTGTTGTTTTTTACGAATACCAACCATTTTAAAGAAATAAGAACAATATTAAGGAATACATAAACAAAAAATTAAAGCCAAATGACTTTTAAGGGTCGCAACAATGCAAAAATAATAAAAAAAACAGCATATGATAATTTTATATATGAATTTATTCGAAAATATTTGAGTGTACGATGACTTTTGTGGCGTATTATTTCTCTCTCTTTTCGTTTTTTGACCTATTTCAAAAAAAAAAAAAGATCCGTCAATATTTTGAAAAAACTACCGGGTTGTATTTAGAATGACATAGGCATGATGTGAAAAAATATTGGACTTCACATTCGAATTCAGTTTCGCGTTATTTTGGTTTTACTAAAAAATTTCAAAGTGTACGAACACTTTTGGGAGCCACTGTATATATGTATTTTTCCACGGAGAAGGTGCATAATATGCTCATTGAAGCCACTCGCCACCAGGTGGCCCTGCAGAGTAGCAACTTCTGCCCCGTTCAACCGATTGTCATGAAAATCAGTATAATGATGTATTTTTTTGTTGGCGTAGCAACGCGCGTCGGGTACAGCTAGTTAGTAATAAAGATTTAAAAGTAAAGTATTTTTAATATCTCATTAATGTTGTACTATTATTGTTATTATTATTGACTTTGCTTAGACAGCTTAAAAATCTTAGATATATTTAGTAACTACAGGCTATGCACTTACTTTTCTCATAAAAGCATTGGTTAGGGTTTACGAGACTTTAAATGTATGTAAAAAATTCGATGTTTCAAAACATCGCTGTTTTAAACCATCGTTGTTTTTAAGCCGATATATCGATACCACCGATGTTTTAATTTTGAACATCGATGTTTTTAAGTATCGATGTTTTTCTTTGCTGTCGAACCGCTACTAAAGAGTAATAAACAAAATTTTATTGTTAAAAAAATCAAACTTATACGGAATTTCAAATGCAATAAATTTAGTTTTTCACCTTTTAAAATTATTAAACTTTCATGAAATATATGAGCTGTCACGTGCGTAACAAAATGACGACTTTTCGTGGAATGGTTTTACAAAGCATTCTTATGCTTTCTTCTCATGATACTCATCTATACGCATCAACATTTCATGAAACAATAAGGATTATCTGCTGCCTTTTTTTTATGTTTCTCCCTCGAAACTTAGCTGATGAGAAGGAGTGTCTTACACCCCATAAAAATTTAAACCCTAAATATTTTTATCATATTTTACTACATTAAGCTCCGAGTCCATCTACCTTTATTTCAATTTAAATAGCGCCTGTAGTAACGCCTCTTCTGCTGATACTTAGAATAGAGTGGCATATTGCTGAAAGAATCTTAAGAACAGTTTTGAAGCGAACGCAGCGAAGTGGTTCATTCACGTTGGGAATCAAATCAGTTACAAGGGCTTACGTCTTTGTAACTTTAACTTAATTAATTTCAGAACTGTGCCTAAGATTCTTGCGGCAGTAGTAGGCCGCTCCATTCGAACTATGAGGGATGTTTTCAAAGTAAGTACCGTTTTGAAATTAAATAAAGAACAAGTACATATAGAGCAAAGAAATTTATTGCACAAAAATTTACCACTCTAACGCTATTTTCCGACATTGCTCCCGTGACTTTCCAAGCATTTGCCATAGCGTGATACAGGTTTTTGTATACCTATTCGTAGAAAGTTGCCAACTGTGTAATCAACCATTGGGTAACATGTTCTCTGAGCTCATCATTGATGTTGTGCCATCGACCGCCAAGGGAAAACTTTAGATGCCAAAACAAATGAAAGTTGCAGCGAGCGAGATCGGGACAGTCCGGAGAATGTTCAAAAACGTCCCGCCAAAACCCTGTAAGAGTCCTCATGGTTGACTACCCAGGCGGCAATTTTCTACGAATAGGTATACAAAAACTTGTACGACGCTATGAGAAATGCTTGGAAAAGCATAGGAGCTATGTCGAAAAATAGCGTAAGGGTGGAAAGTTTTTGTGCAATACATTTCTTTGCTCTATCTGTACTTGTTCTTTTTTTTTATTTCAAAAATGGTACTTAATTTAAAAACATCGGTATCGTATCGACAGTACAGGTGATATTAATGTGGCCTACGATTTCCACATCATTGGAAACGGGTGATGGTGACTATACTGAAAGACAGTAAAACTTGGTGGCATGTATCACTTTTGTAATTGAAATATTAAGCTTCCAACCCTCGTAAAATAAGCAATGTAACTAAAGAGTTCAGTAATTTCAAGAAGCAATTTTAAGAAAGTGCTAATTCAAAAACTCATTTCTAAAAATCAATACATACCGATTTTGTCCAATATGGTGATCGCAACTGTGTTTTTGTCTCCCAGAACGCCACCGTTGTCAGGATTGAACAGGCCCACAACGAACTCTTCGTCTCCCTCTCTGACATCATCGTCTACAATGTCCACGAACACTATCTTCTCCGTCAGACCGTCTTGGAAGAGAACAGATTCTTCTCGAAGGGAAAAGTCGCTTCCTTTCCGGGCTGTCTTCTCAAATGCCCGCAGCTGGACCACAACCACGCCATCGGCGCCATTCGTCCGGACGATCTTCAGGGGCACTGATTTGGTTTGTTCCGAAACTGATACCTCGGTCAACTCGAACTGGAATACACCTGGTTTTGCTGAAGAAAGAAAAAAGATATTGCACACTGTTTAAAAAAATCCTGAAATTTTACGGTAAAAGTTACTGGCTTCCATGTTTTCAGTAACTTTTACCGTAAAATCCTATTTTGGTGTAAAATGTTACCGTAGAATAAATGAGAGTAAAAAAACGCAAAATGAGAGCAGCCGGGGCTCGATCTCGAGATCTTCGTATTGGCAGACGGCTTTGCTCACCACCATACAAGTTGGGACCCATCGAAATACGGCGTTATGTGCCTCTCACTGCAAGTCACGTTGTGTATAGATTAGCGTTGCAATCTTTTTTTTTTTTTTCTTTTGAGGGGGGGGTTACAATTTACTGTAATTTTTCTGTACTGCAAACACTCCATTTTACAATAGTTTTTACTATAAACGTTTCCTGAATTTTTAACAGTGCACCTCCCCTTAATGTTAAACATTATTGACGAATAAAAAGGATATAATTTTGTAAATGAGTTAATTTATGCGTTAAAAATGATCAAATATCATTGTGCTACAATAAGACAACAATAAATAACCAACGTAAGGAAGCAAACTTCCAAAGAATTACAGTAACTAGCTATTTCGAGTCAACAGTGAAGCCCCTTCACCAGTTCAAAAGCGTTCATCACACAACAACAGCGGATCAAAAAATTTTCCAAGAGAGGAACGATTGATTTTGATTTCTTACCCTTTGCGACATATCCTGGTTTGCATATGTTGATTACAAATATTTCGGTCTTCAATTTCGAAGCATTTCTGGAGTAGAGCTCACACTCCCCTATTCCTCTAATATCATCGGAGATGGTCTAAAACTCCATTTTCTGGAACTTCAGCTTCGAAAACTTACTGGAAGGAAATTCTAAAACCCAATCCTTTGCCCTAAAGTTACAAAAAGCTTTTTTATGACTTCCATTTTTAAAAATATCCGGATCTCTCCCTTCCCTAACATTACAGATGACCGCCTAAAATTGCCTTTTAGGAACTTCAACTACGAAAACTTTCGGGGATAGGCCCAGCCCCTTTAACCTTAACTTCATAAAAGATGGGATAAAATTGCGTTTTTTGAACTTGCGTACTGAAAAGTGCCGGTGGAGAGTCCCTAAACGGAGGAGCGATCGCCCCCTCCTCGTTTCCGCGCTTTACACACAGCAGCAAAGGTAGAGAGTGCAGGGTTTAATTTTGCATGGGAGCTCATGTGAGCTCAGATCCTGTACTTCTTTTCAGTTTTATGTGAGTTTTTACACATTAGACCGAATTCAGGCTATTTAAGCATTAAAATAAGTTCGGAAGAGTCAAAAGGAAAATTGAGAAAATTTCGTGAGACTTTAGCATGAGTTTTTAACCCGGTTACCCGGTGAAGAAATAATTGTTATAAATAATGAAATTTGTTTGTCTTGAAGAGCGATGCATTTCTGAGAGTTGTTAATTTTTGCTCACACGTCGCGTTTTCGTCGTTCAAACGACGTGATAAAGTCGTCACGACGTTTTTCGTGGTACCGTCAGAGAACAGATGATTTTATGATGTCAGTATTAAATATGGAGGTAAAATTATGTGTAACAACACAATCTAAGTTTGTTTAGTTGTGACTTACCCATGACTTTTTTGCTCGGAATTGAACTAAGGCTCAAGTTTATTGATCAAATTCACCATGGCGTTATGAGAAAATTTATCACTTCGACCAAAAATAGAACTGCATCTGCGAGTGGTTTCTATAAAATAATTCACTGTGACTTTCCAAAAATTTACTTATTCGGTACAATTTGGCTGACGATTCGGCAAAATTATCATTATTCGGCATCATCATTCGGCGAAATTTGAAGTTCCGTTCGACAAATTGAGAATTTCCGGACTCCCAAAAATTTAATTTCGGAGCTCCCCAGTTTTTTATATGAATTTTTACAATTTTTACACTTTGAAAAGTGCATTTGATCATAATTCAACCTCAATTCTCAACAAGAATCTGCTCTGGTTGAAACTAGACAGACCAGAGTACCGTTATGATTAGATCTGCTAGTAAAGACCAACAGAGGTAGATCATTTCCGAAAACATTTAATTGAAACGTAAAGAACCATTCCAAAACAAATGAAAAAAAATCGATTATGCTCACCATCATCATCGATAATTCTTATAGCCGTCGACAAAGCAGGCGACTTGGATCTATATCCGATCTCCCCATCCGATGACAGGTCATACAACTGCAAGTAGAAGACTTCCAAGCTCTCCCGGGAACTGTCATCTTTGAGGATTATTTCAACGTTTTGTTGCTTCTGTTGGTCAACGAAGATTACTTCTCCGTGCTCTTCAATGTAGTCATAACCTTCTACCGCAGTTCCTGGAACAGTCTTGTATTTCGCTCTCAACAGGCCGTCTGAACCGTTCACTCGGTTGATGGGAATCACGATTTTCCCGTCGGTTTCTCTGACGGTAATCGAATCCTCCACTTCCAGGTAGCCCGGCATGGCTGCAATAAAATAAATAAATATACAGCAAAAGAAAGAAACAAAAAATTAATATATCGCGAATAATAATTGATGTTGATAATAATTAATTATTATTTGACTATCAACTTTGTACAATGCTAGGCTCTACGGTTTTCTAAGCCGGAGCAAATCTTGATGCTACCGCCCTTAACCTTACCCATCGTTCTTCTAGTTTTCACATCGAGCTTCAACGAAAAAAAAAACAGATAAAAAGGCTGCAGTCACCACTCCCTTCCCAAAGAGAAGTTGCAGCCCAGGGCAAAAGACTTGCCTTGCTCCCCTCCCCACAAAGTTGTGAAAATGTTTCACGAAATTTATACTTTAATTAAATTAGCCCCTGGCAGCAAATATGTATTATCATTATTACTTTTTAGAAAATGGCATTTATTTAGAAAAACTTCCGTTTTCAAAAAAAGAAAAACTCATGGAAGAATCTGTCGCTATTGATAAAACACAAAATGCTTGTATTATTTTATTTTTAAAAATAGGAAATGACATTTGTTAGGATAAACAACCTTTTACTAGATAAAATTCACAAAAGCATGCACCAAAAAATACCTGTAAAAAATGAAACAAACGACATTCAATTGAATAAAAACTCACCATCGTCATCGAAGATGGTCACGGTCGTAACCAACCCCTCCTCCTTGGGATAGAAATTCCGCACACCGGCCCCGGCAGAGGCATCGAACAGCACGACTCGGAACGTCTCGGGCTTCTCGTAGCTGAGGTCATTTTTAATGACCACGTATATGCTCTTTCGCCTTTCGCCGGGCAGGAAGGTCAGCTGACCTTGCGATGGAACGTAATCGAGCAGATCGATCGCGCTCTCGTCTGCCGTTCTGTAGCGGACGCTCAGCTCGCCGTCGGAACCCCCCACGCGAACGACGTCGATCTTGGTCATTCCCGCGCTTTCGTCCACGTCCAGCGTCGGGTGTTCCATCCGGAGGTACCCCGGTGTCACTGCGGAATGAGAAATAATTTGGAAGCTTAAGAAGAAGGAAGTCGTTTGGCTTTTGCATTTTCAAACACAAACGAGAAAAAACAGTCCATAGAAAATGTCACCTGCGAGATTTCAAAGAAGACCGTCAAAAAGGACGAATACAAGGGAGGGGCGATGAGGACGATCGCCCCTCCCTTTTGAGAGATCCAACGTCGGTAATTTTTCCGAACTGAAGTCTAAAAAAACAAGTGTAAGCCATCTTTGATGACGCTATGTAAAGGATTGGGGTTCGAATCTCCCTCCCAGAGACATTTCAGAATTAAAGTTTCAGAATGGCAATTTTAGACTATCTTGGGTGATGTTAGGAGGAGAAGTATGGAAGCCTTCTCCCAGGCGTTTTGCAAAATTTAAGTCTTAAAAATGCGAATGTTGACATCTCATATCGAGTTAGGGGAAGGAATGTGTTCAGTGACTTTCTTCCAGTATTTTTTCGAGACTGAAGAGGTTCCAAAGAGCGCAATTTTAGACGACCTTCGATGATGTTAGGGAGAGGGAGTTTTGAAACATTCCCCCAGAATTTGTACGAAATTGAAGTTTTAAAGCGCAATTTAAGAATACTGCTTTCAACGGAAAAGGGAAGGAATATGTTAGAGGACCTCCTTGGATAACCTCTATAATATATACTTGTTTAGAATTTAGTTAAAAAAGATGCGGCAGTTCCCCCCCCCCCCTTAAGCATGTGTAAATCAATCAGATCTTTAGTAAAAGGTAAGTTAAAAAATCAACCACCCCTTCAATGAACAAATTCTGAATCCGTCCTTCTAAAAGAAAGGAGTAGTGCGTCGTGAAGACATACGATAAAAAGATAAACTTTTATCTTTTCTTCTTTTTTTTTCTTTTACATTCTGAACTGTTACTTCGAAAGCCCGTTTTCTCTTACGCCATGCTCTTGATCTTTCTGTGCCTTACATAGGCATATTCAGAATAAAAGTGAGTGTTAAAAAGGAAGAAAATAGATTATAAGTAACGGGAAAACTGAACAACACTCTAAAACAGCTTTGTAATTGTTGCCGAAAACAATGAAAAATAGCAGTAATTATAAAGTTAAATTTGCTAATAAAAGTTCACAAACTAATTTCAAGACTGATTTTAAGCAGTGTGGATTACGCTTTTAAACTCATGACTTGACTTGAATCAAAGAAACCTGCATTACTTCAAAAGTTTAAACCCGCAAATGTATGACTGCTCAAGTTCAGCTTTGAAAATCAATTTGTTAAGTTTATTAACAAAACTTCATAATTACTAATATTTTAAATTGTTTTCGTAACAATTAAAAAGCGGAAGTATTTTAACTTTTACTATTATTTTTCATTGTTTATGGCATCAGTTAAAAAACAACTACGTCACTTCCGTCACACAAAAAGTTTGCCGATCACATAGACTAAAGAAGGAGATAAAATTGAAGCTGGAACTATGGGATACATCGGTACGATGATAGACATGTTATGATAGGATAACATTACGATGAAATGATAACATGGTCGCTTCGCGAGAATGGATTATTTAGCAAGAAGCTAAGGATCTTGGGATACAGCGGTGCAACTTCCGGCTTCAATTTCGTAGTATAGCGGGGGGGGGGGGCCTCTATATGTAATTGCTTTACTCTATGGCCGATGCGAATTCCAAAGCCCTCGGGCAAACATTTTTGCTTCAAAAGATATAATCACGTAAGAAGTGCTCTGCCTGTACTAGCACACTTTTCTTAAAAATCAAAATCGAGTATTTTGCTCGAATGCAATGTTTTGTAGTCATTTGTAAATGGGAAATGCAGTCGAGTCCGTAGGCCAATTGGTTGGCCGAGTTCGAAAATGATTGATTGTCTGGGATGCGCGTACAATAGGTTAGTGAATAGAAGTTCTTTTCCTTACCAAAATGTGGTCGGGTTTTCGGGACTGAGGCCGGGTTCTCGATTGGCGAGTTGCTGGGACTCTATACTGTCTATTCATGTATACCCCAAAAATATATCCCGGATAAAGGTATTTCGCGCCGAAAATATGCTGATTCTGAAGATTGTAAACATCTAACTTTTATCAGCAAGCTTGCTAAATCGCATTTTCATTATTCTCCCAATATTTATTCCGTTTTTCAGATTTTTTGTAGGTTCAATACTCTTTTTTTTTCCATGCAAAAGTGAATTGTATAAAGCTATAAAGCTAATGAGATATGCATGAAAAAAAAGAGAAGAAACGAAGAAAAATTACAAAAAGAAGAAAAAACGCCGAAAAAAGTTTGGATGAAATCCTTACCCCCCACCCCTTTCCTTTTTTCAAGTGGGGGGGACGGGTCTCAATTTTGAAAGTTGTCAGGTCGAATCATTAATATCAAAAACAGGCACAGAGAACTAACTTACTATCGTTATCAATGATCGTAATCCTTGTTGCAAATATGGACTCCTTCTGCTTGAAGTTGTACACACCGCTCCCAGCTTTCGGGTTGTAGAGTTCGACAAGAAACATTTCATTTTGCTCTCTTTCATTGTCGTCCACAAGGGTGATTCTGATTTCTTTCTTCGTCTCACCTTCCTGGAAAATGAGTTGACCAACTTGCTGCACATAATCTGAAGATGCCACTGCTGTATCTGCAACGGTTCTGTATGACACGCTGATCTCCCCATCTTTGCCCTGAACTCGCGATACAGGTACAGTCACGATTCCAGCCTCTTCTACGACTGTTATTTCTGGTTCTTGCATCGCGAAAAAACCTGGTTGCACTGAAAAATTATAAACCATTTAATGCATGTTCAGAACTTTCTTCTAAAAGTAGGAATTGAGAAAAGTTAACCGGATTCGTCGTAATATTAAATAAGGGAAGAAAAGCTACAAGTATTAAGATTTTTTGCCGACAAACTCAGTATAAGTCGTGTGATTTAATTCAAATACGATTGATTAGCATCTAGATAACGCAACATGCCGCTACTTTTTTTTTAATGATTAAGCAGCTTTAGAATTTTGGCATCAACTGTATAAAAATTACTGGAACAACACATTCCAAATAGATGTTATTACAAAACAACGTATAAAAGGACTTAGTTTGTTTACAGAAATATCCTACTAGTGAGAATTAAAGTAATACCGATTTTGTTGAAAATAAGTTGACAAAAACATTGTAAATAGAGCAAAAAATTGCAACTTTTTACACATACGTGTTTTACATCAACTAGGGTAGCCCTTTTCTCAATTTAGAAGACTTGAGTTAGCAGAAAAAGCACATCTGCCGAAGGCGTTTGTCGTATGATCTTACAGAAACTCACGTCTTCTACATGAAAAAAGAGGTCAATTGTAGCAGTGAGAAGCAAAGGGATGTAAGTGCAAATATTAAAAATTATAACCAGTGCAAATTTTGAGTAAAACGCGTTTAAAGATTAGCTCCTAGGTAGGCTCTCATTGATTTTTTCCCCTTTATCATGCTGTATAGCAGCAACTACCAGGGCTACTAGTACCATCTCTTGCCCCAAAACAGAGGAGAAGTTCACCTACCATGTGTACTGGTTATCTTCAAAATTTTTAATTTTGCCATTTACATCCCTTTGCTTCTCACTGCCTCAAATGGTAGGCGAACCTCTCCTCTGTTTCAGTGCAAGAGATGGTACTAGTAGCACTGGTAGATGTTGCTACACTGCATGATTTGAAAAACCTTTCAATGAAATACTACGTAGGATCGGGACTAAGAACCCGTTTTACACAAAAATTGAAAATGTCCACTTACATCCTTTTACTTATCACGGTCTCAATTGTAATTTCAAAACATGTGTGGGCAGTAGTTTGCAATTTTTTTGCTTTATCATTGTTAGTTTAATTGATTTGTGCGACTAATGGTACATACCAGTAAATTGCAAGAGTTATGAAAGAAAGCTCGTTTTGAAACATGAATAAAATTCACAAACCCTAGATTGAATTTAAAAATTGGAAAAAAAAAGCATCACAAATGGCGGTGAATAATATATATCAATAAATCTATTTTAATAAGACGAATAATCAAATGAAAAAAAAATTGCGTTTTTAGTTTTTATGTATTTAATAATAAGCGTTTCGACTTTGTGAGTAGTTCTAAGCTCATCCCTTCTGTGAAGGAATACACAGGAAAATATTTTGTATATAAAATAGGATGTAGGAAAATATTTTCTAGGTCACCGTCTGTATTATAAGCAGCCTTGATATCTTGATATTTGTTGATTAGAGTAAATTCACAAAGGAGAATGAGAAATATTGATACCATATACTCGTATGATGCACTTACTGTCATCATCCAAGGTAGTAATAACTTAATATTTTTTAATTAGGCTTAGTTTACAAATGGTTAAAGAGAAGAAATGGTACTGTGTGTCATGCAGGTACTATCATCATCTAAGATAGTAATTTAATGTTTGTTGATTAGAGTTAGCTCATGAATGATAAAGAGAAACAATAATACTACCACTTACTGTCATCATCCAAAATAGTAATAACTGCTTCCGATCTGTTGGTCCTTATTTCTGACCTATAAGCATCGTACAGTTCCACGAAGAACGTTTCGCTTGTTTCCCTTTCTGTATCGTCTTTAATAGGAATGATTATCGTCTGAATAGGAGCTTTTTCAGAGAAAAACAAAGTGCCCCCTACAGGTTCGTAGTCGTAGGAGCCCGATGCGGCCCCGTTCCGTGTCCTCCACTTGACGGACACATTCATGCCCCAACCCTCAGTCCACATGACCGGGATGGACACCTCCTTCATGTGTTCCACCACTGGTAGGTTTGTGTTTCCGAATTGGACGAAACCCGGTCTCGCTGCAAAAGAAACATGTGAAATGAGTTTATTTTTATGAAAACAGGTCATGGTTCAGTCAGGGGTGTCCGCCTAGGGGGGGGGGGGGGGGTCATGGCGCAGACTGCACCACTGAAATTTTTAGAAAGGGTGTTTTGAGGAGTATTTTTACTTTTTGAGGCGGCTCTTGCTTTTGGGAGGGATCTTTTTCGATTTTTAGGTGTGCAACCTTGCCTTAGGGCGTGGGCACCCCTGGTTTAGTAATTCTTCACTTATACGTAAGCTAACCAGATTTCTGAAAGGAGACCGGAACACAGGAATGCGTCCTCCCCTCAGCGACGCTGGCATTCAAAAGGGTACATACATTTAACTGTTTTTCAAAGGGTTTTAAACGGCAGTTCGTTCTCAATGCTACGAATAAATGGTTAAACTAATTAAAAGCCTAATCCGAGATCCTAGTTAGGTTCATAACCTTATACTAAGTGTATTAATAAATGATACAAGCAGATGTAATTTTTGGTTTTATTCTTGTTGTAAAAATCTTCACAAGCTAATCCAATATTAATTTTGCACGTCAATACTACAACTGACAAAATGAATAATCCTTCAGTTATTTATTTGCAGACCTTTTTGACCACCTGTAATCAAATTTAACTTTCACCTATACGTGAAGTAAACCGGCCAGGACACCTGGATTTTGTCCGGAAACCGGGACTGTTCCGGTCAAACCGGAACGTCTGACAAGCGTACTTATTCGTCATCTCTACATTATTGTTCATGAAATTCAAATCAGAATACAAAACTTACGGCATTCGTCGATAGGAACACACATTTTCGGTTTTTCCTTCGAGTACTGCACAAAGCCGTCTTTGCAAAAACATCCTGCGGTGCAGCGGAATTGACAGCAAACTTCAGTATTTATGTTGTCGCATGTCACCGGGCAACTCGGGCCACATTTTCGATACTCTTGGTAGTTGGAACACTCTGTAAATTGATAAGAGGTAAAAATAAATTAGTTGCTACTGTTTAAAAAAATCTCGAAATTTTTCAGTAAAAAGAAGCTTTTACAGTAAATTCGTAATTCACTGTAAAATTACTTGATGCATTTTATTATAGAGTTTCCTTTAAAATCTATGATTTTCTTAGACTCGTACGGAGTGCACACGTATTCAATCTCCGTTTCTACGAACAAGTACATTGTTGAAATAAAGTTTGATGCTTCACCAAGAAATTGGTAAAATCTAACAAAATTTAACTACAACAATCTTATTGGTGAGAAGTTTCCCCAATGTAATGGTGCTTTTCAAAACTTCTGTAGAACCATTCGTGTGACTCTTGAGTACACTGTTAAAAATAAAGTTCAATGTTCCACCAAGAAATTGATTAAATGTAGCAAAATTTAACAGCAAGAATCTTATTGGTGAGAGGTTTTCCCAGAGTAATGGTGCTTTTACAAACTTCTGTAGAACCATTCTTCTGAATCTTTAGTTCACTGTTAAAAATAAAGTTCAACGTTTCACCAAGAGCTTGGTTAAATCTAGCAAAATTTAGCTAACTAACAAAAGCACCATTACGTTGGTGAAACGTATTACCGGCAGGATAGTTGCAACTGAATTTTGCTAGATTTAACTTATTTCTTGGTGAAACATTGTACTATTATTAAGAGTTTACTCCGTACTTTTCACGGTATTTTGACCTAGGTCAGTCCTGACTCTGGTCAACAGTATTCTGTACAACTCTACGGTTTTAAAGAATAGTAAACACCTAAACGTACTGACAATACTTGAACTTGTGAGCTTCAAAACTGTAAAAAGCTCCTTCTTAAAGAATTGAAAAAAAGTTTCTATGACTTTAGTAAAAAGAGGTATTATTGTCATATGACACAAATTCCATGAAGTGGAAAGAATGAGACCGTTCTTGCCCCACACCTGCATTCAATTTCTATGAAATTTAAGCCTCATTACGTTCTCATCCTCTTAAGATTTCCTTTGACTTTCGTTTACATGCACAATTATGATTACTTTTGCCTTTTTTTTTAATATTTAAAAAATTCCAGTGAGAAATAAATGACTCCAGAATCCACAACGCCAAAATCTGTTCAGTTCCGTCTGATACTAATTATCAATAACGCATAAACCTCCTCCAGAATATGTAGGCTGCAAAAACGAAATTTAAAGCGAAGGATTTTGAAAACGAAAAGCAATCACAGAGCACAAGTTGAAGACAGACTGTATGTTTTTATAAAATATTAATGCTCATCTTCTGCTTTGTACAAGAAAATGTCATGAATGAGAAGTGAAATATTTCCTGGGATTGAAGCCATTGGTTGAAAAAAAAAATCAATTTTGATTGATGCTGCTCTAAATATAACTTCTGGCAAGAAATAAAGTAATTCTGAAGCTACAAAATAAATGAGTTACATGATAATAAAACGTTTCTGTAATGATTAAGTCAAATCATTTATTTTGTATTATATTATTTATTTTTACTTCTCTCTCTTTCACATGTGAGTAGAAATGCAAATATTGTTTTGTTATAGAAAATCGAAAATGCACTTAGACCATTACAGAAAATCCAAAATGCATTTGGGTTATTATTGAAAATCCAAAAGGCATTTGGACTATTAGTTTGGAGTAAGAACACGATACTTAAAATACATAACAATTATTTTAGATAGCTTTATATTTTATGAAAATGTCTTTGAATTTGGTTTGTAGGGGCGATTCTTACATCATAATGTTTGTTATAAACACACAAAATCTTAAATATATATTTTTTAAATTATGATTATTATTATTATATTGTGATTCTTAGAATTTATTTAAAAAGTGCAGCTGTCTCCTCCGTGTATCAAGGTCATCAATTGCAATATGAGATCATTATACATCGTGTCACTTTTCAATTAACCTCAGTAAACAGATAAAACAAAGAAAAAACTCACGTAAGAAAAATCCTAATTCATCTTGTGAAAATACACCTTTAATGAATAGTTGAATCAATAAAAACAACATTCCGTAAGTCATCCACTCACTAAAATAAAAAAAAAAATGATATTTATTTAAAAAAAAAAGCATTCAAACGATTATCAATAATATTATAAGCAGAATAATAATAAAATTAATTAATCAATATTATCAATAACAGTTGAAAAACAGATTCGGTTTTAATGATTAAAAGTTATATAAACATATAAGTATGTACCGAAAATGATTTTAAAAAAATTAATTTTAACATTATATCACGGTCTTGCATTGTTGTGGATAGTTAAAGAAAGAAAGTTTGTTAATAGTGTAATCATACAAATAAGTAACATTTTACATTCAAAAAGAAGTCAAATTCACGTATAAACATTGTGTTATTTGAAGTTGAATTGTTAAGTTCCAAATTAATGAAGAAACTATTTCTTAGTTAAAAAATTAAATCAATGCCATTTGAGGATATAATGTGTCAATAATACATCGCTTGGAAATCAGTAACGGAGAAGAAACTAGTTATTGGTACAGATAGTGCAATCATACAATAGTTAACATATTACATTCAAATTTACGTATAAAAACTGAGTTATTTGAAGTTGAAATATTAAATTTAAAATAATGAGCTAGCTTTTCTTAGTTAAAAAATGAAATACATATCATTTAAGAAAATAATGATTTAAAAACTCACCGCAATAGCAAACATGTACTTTAAATATCTACGAAAATAATTTCTTACATAAAATGAAATGATATCGTTTGGGAATATTACTTAAATAAAAACTCACCTCTAGAAAATCCGTCACGGAAACAAACTCGTTATTTATATAAAAGAAGCGATTGATTAAATCGCAACAATTGAATAAAATACATTAGTTAACAGGCCAATGTTTTTGAAATCAAATTGGATATTGCCCAATTTCAGTGAGAGAACAAGATTTCATTATCAGAAAGAGTGTTACGTATCACATGTTACACACTGTTCTATGTATACAACGCTGCAATGCCGAACAAAGTAATTCTGACCATTAATTTGTTAAGCACAGTGCTCTAATTGCGGCAAATATCGCGATAGAGTTGATTTCCAAACATATTACACGTTTGCTTAAATGTTTTCTATCTTTAGATATCCTCTGAATAAATGAAACAAACTACAAACAAGTGCAAAGGACTCAGATTTTTATGAAAAAATACGAAGAGGAAAAATTTTCATTCTTAAAATTAACTTTTGTTTTGGCTAAAGATGTACAACTTTTTCAAATTTCTCATGAAATCCCAATTTCTTTCAAAGATCCCTCAAAATTTGTATCTGATTCAGTTCTAAAAATAGGCAAATCCAAAGAATCCCTGAAAAGTCATCTAATAGAAAGTTCGTATTTTATTTTTCTGAATTTGAGAAGTTTTAATGAGCCTACTTGAGCCTCCCCCCCCCTTTTTTTTCCTTGAAGAAGAAAAAGAATATTCTCTGTTTCTCTGTGCTCCGAAGCGAAATGTAGAAATGAAATATTTGTCTTCGCCGCATTGCTTTTAAACCTACTTTAAAAGATAAATATTCAAGCTGAGAGAATCGGTTATATTCTCCTTCAATACTATAATCAAATGTTGTAAAATGTTCGATTATCTTCATTTAAAACTATCTAACTGTCGGTGATTTGGCACATGACTCGCTTTCTTCTTTTAACAGCACGCGAAATCTTTATTCCTCCAAGCGTCGATGGAAGACATCAAAAAATAAAATTATCCTTTTTCCTTGAGCTACTTGATTGGTCCAAAACTAATAGCGCATATATTCCAAGTGGTGGAGACATCATAGAATGGTGGGTGTGACAAGAGGTTCGTAAGAAGATAAGTCTATTCTGATCAGAGGCCGCCAGCTAGAAAACTTGATTTGGCTGCAAATCGCCTTAGAAAGAGCTTTTATAACATCTCATATGTATCTACTATTATCTTAGCGGCGGAAAAAAAAAAATGCGTGCAATTCAAGTATGATTTTCACGAAGAAAAAAATGCTTAACATCAAATGCACAAAATGCAGCGCGAAAAACACAATATAATTAATGTAATGCAAATGAGATGCAATTAGATAACAAACAAGAAGTTCCGTCTAGAACTAAACGAGCCTACTTTCCCGTTCTACCCATACTACTTTCTAGTACCTGATCAATATTCTCAAAAATAGCTAAAATCGCAAATTGTTTCAAACATATTTTTTTAATATTTTAAGCTAATTTCTAGAAATAAAATATTCCTCACTCATCTAAAAAAATTAAATGCGTAAAAAAAAATGAACAAATAAAATAGTAGCACTTTTTAAACAAAGCAGCTAATACACTTTTTTCCATTAAAAAAAATCTTTAACAGCTTTCAAAACGAAAAAATAATAATTAAAATTAATAAGCTCATTAAAATAAATACATCATATCAAAAAAAAAAAAAAAAAAAAACAATCTTTTCTTTTTCCCCTGTTGCCAAAAATAATTTTTTAAATGAATTAATGCACTTACCAAAATAAATAAAAACAATAAAATGTCAACTTAAAGAAATACTTTTCATTGTCAAAAAAGAAAAAAAAAATCGTCTGCGCATATCTTTACGTAGAAACATAAATGACTTCGAGTTGATTCGCCGAAAACTGAATACCTAAATTAAAACTTTAGCGTGAAAATAAAAACAAATCATATCAACAATAATTAAAACCATAGCTGCGGATTCGGAGTCGGAGTCAATCTCATTTTGGGATAAAGGAGTCGGAGACGAATATCCAAGAATCGGAGTCAGTCATTTGTCCTCCGTGTATAAATTTTTGCCAAAACTACGAAGTCAGAGTCGAAGTCGGGGAGTCGGAGTTCGATTAATTGTCGGGCACAGGAGTCGGATTCGGAGTCAGGTGCCCCTAAATTCTCGGAGTCGGAGTCTGGAGTTTGGCGTCAAGAGCTATTTCCAACAAAATTTGTTTGAAATAAATCCGCCTTCAAATACGGAATCTACATTGATTTTCAGTTTCCCCGTAGGAGCTAATGTTAAGGGATTTGAACTGTTCAAAATTGAACAAAAAATAGTTCAAATCAAAAAGTGAAATATGGGAATGAGGTGTCCTCGCCGAGATCTTTCGAACAAAAAAAAGTTTGTTCGAATCGGACAATTCATTCAAAAGTTATTAGGGAGGGGGACAGACAGACATTTTTTTCCCATTTCAATACCCTACTTTCAAATTTTTAATTTTTCGATATTTATTTAATTATTTTATTTATTTTTGACTTTTTTTTTTTTGTTTTTCGCGATATTTTTAAGATGCATTAAGCCTTCTTTCATGCTTTTTCTGACTTTTACTGGGAAAGTAGGCTAAAAAACCTTTCCGGAAAGAAGCAACTGATAACAAAACCGCCTCTTAATTTACAAAGAATGTAATATTAAAAGAACAGTTTTTTTTTCAGCACTCTCTATAAAAGAGGTGCAACTCAAAGGGGTGAGTTTGTGTCAACCTCTGCGCCACCTCGGGGCACAGCAGGCAACGACGGATTTCCATATCGCCCTGTACTCCCCTCCCCTCTCAGAATCTTTAGTTCTAAGTCAGATTGCCAAACCAGGACTGCGGAATCAGAGGGAAAATCACCGATTCTGATACAGATAATCGTGGAGTATTCGACTCCGACTCCTTTACCTCAAAATCAGCCCTACTCCGATTCTGACGTAATGATAAAAACTCTCCCCTCTTTCCCTCCTCAGGGGAAGATTCTGGTCACGTACCTGTTTTGCTCTCTTTAGAACTCTTGGCTTGAGTGAGAGCCGTCTTGATAGTCCTAATATATACCTTAGAGCCAGAAGGATGTAAGTCACATTATGAGAATTTTTCAGGAGAGAGGATAAACTTTTTTCTGGCACGCGCGTTCTTTTAAACCTGGTAAAAAATTGAAAAGGATTTTTTATTTCATTTTAAGAATGGGGTTGTTTCCTTCAGTCAAAAATACTATTTTCAGTCACTAAAATTGATAGAATGAGAAAAAAAAAAAAAATGCGTTGAATGCTTATGCTTGCTGTCTACCACGATTCCCCGTTATAATAACCAAGAAGCCAATTTAATACTGTGCTCTACACTTGTTACCAACCATATCGTTGCCATACATGTGAGTAAAGAAGCGAATTAAATATTACGCTCTGCGCGAATGGCACTTCATCATTTGTGATGTTATGCGCAGAAGCGTAAAAAATAAAATTAAGTTTGTGCGCCGATTTAAATATTTTTTAAAATTAGTAAACTTTGTCAAAAAAATTTGAAAAACGTCATATGCTATGTTTTCAAGCATGCTCTTTCAGAAAAAATTACAGTCAACGCTCTATAGAACGACCTCCTATTACTGCGACCCTTCCGTTATAGCGACCGATGCATGAAGTCATATCTCCTATTCCATAAATGCAATGTTATTTTACTGTTCATTAGAGCGTCAAAACTGAATCGTTCATTCCAATATAGCATCCAAAACTAAGTTTCAATTTTTTGATATCCTCAGAACTTACTATTCGAAAACTAATATACTATTTAAACATTTAATGTTTCTAAAGGTAAAATATTTCAATTAAAAAGAATTATTTCTTGGTATGAGGCCAAAGACTTAATGAAAATCACACACAAATTGTAAGCATTACGAATTATATTTTTTTGAAAAAGTCAAAAAAGCAGAAAGCTTTACAATTGCAGCATAAATTTTTCAGAAAGAGAAAGAAATCAAAAAAATATTTTAAAACTATCTTGTTAGTTTCTTAATTCTCTTAACTATGAGGAATTATTTGTGCATTTTAAAAAATGACTAAACAACATGCAATACGTTATAACGACCGCTCGTTATAGCGACCGATTTTGTTTGGACCACTGGGGTCGTTATAACGAGCGTCGACTGTACTTTTAAAATTTCGGATACGACCACATTACGTTTACATGGCTCGATGCGGAATAGGTTTCTACATACAATGCACTAATAAACGGAAAATCGCAATTTTTGCACTTAGGTCCGTCTAGCTCTGAGGTACAGATATTACTAGCTGACCCGTGCGAAGGCGCTTGATAGCGGCAATTATAAAATCCGAATTTTTTAACGGCAGTATTTCGAAAAACAGCAACGATGTTAATTGTTTTTTTTTATTTTTCGCCGATGGCGGTGAAAAATGGAATAAAGTAATACCTTACTTATGCAGTATGTGGTAAACGAAACTTGTTTTGCATTTTTCAGCGTTCGTCCCGCGATTCATTGGGAGTCTGCTGAGAATATTCAAGCCCGAACTGAGCTTGGTCGCCATTGGAAGGAAATGTAAACTAACTTAGAGCGAGTTTTGTGCCAAGAAAGAGCATTAGTTTCAGATTTTAATTGAATAATTAGCACGTTTTCCCAAATTTTTGAGTTGTGTTACTTTTGCTGCCGGGGTGCGATAGGTTTTTATGTCAGTGAGGGTGGCATAAAATGTTTAATAATAATAATAATAACAATAGTAATAAAAGCAAATATAAATAACCAGTGGTGTAGCCTGAAAAGAAATCTGAGAGGGATATACGAGGCAGTGTGAAGAAAAGGGATGTAAGTGGCAAAATTAAAAAGTTGGAGATAACCAGTACAAATAGTAGGGAAACCTCTCCTCTGTCTTGGGGCAAGAGATAGTACTAGTAGCCCTGGTAGGTGCTTCTGTATAGCATGATTTAGAAAAAAAATTCCATGAAAGCCTACCTAGGATGTTATCTTTAAAGTCGTTTTTCTGAAAACTTGAAAATGTCCACTTACATCCCTTTGCTTCTCACTGCCTCATATGTAGTTCAATTTCGAGGGGAGGGGGCAAATACTTTATCCGTTTTCTATGGTCAGAAAAGGAAAAATTCTGCCGTTCGAGGTTCAAGGATGCGTCCCGAAATCCCCCCCCCCCCGGATATGCAACGTAATATACAGTCGTGTTGTAATACGTAAATAACAGTCCAGCCATGATATAACAAGTTTGAAAAGCACTGTGTTCTCCCTTCATCGATAAAAAGTAATTAACGAACATCAAATTCTCGCCAAAAACCGAATAAAATAGCAAAACTTCCCTAATGCAACCCTAAAATCCTCGCTTACTTTTATTCTGCTTTCCTTACTTCAGATAACATTCCGCAAAATAAATGCTAATTTCGCGCCTGAAACGATCAGAGACTCGCAGTGATTTTACCCCACTTACGCTAATTGTGTGCGTGTTCCCCTATATGCTGTGACGAGCAAATTTGAATTTTGATCCACAAGTAACCTGACAGTTGAGATGTGTACTCGCTTCTTTTTGTGCATTTCAATGTGCAGTTTTTGGTGCATTACAGAATGTGCAATTCTTGGAAATCGAGAAACTATAACTGAAAACCGTGTCAGAATGTTGAATAAACTAAACATTTACGAAGATTTATTGCTCGAACATGCTTTCGAATCGTTAAATTTAGGATTGCAATATATGGATGACCATATTTCAGATATCAATTTGGATGGCCTTTTAGGTGTTAGGTTCGTGGAAGGTATTTGGATTTTATTAATATTTTTTAAATTTTGCAATGGAGTTAACAAAATATGTGTCTATTAATAATGCGTAATGGTTTTCAAATGAAACTAACCTTGATTTTTCTTGGTTATTAAAACAAGAGCTAAAATCTAAAAAAAATATTTCTCTAGCATTTTTTCTTGGACGTTACGGGAGATCTTGATTCCTTACTCAAATTCCATGATTTATCTCTCATTTTAAAGTTTATCTGCAGGTCAAGGACGAAATAGAGTCCCACGGTCAAAAAAAGTTTTTTTTTTTTTTTTTGTCAGAAGAACCTTTTATTTTTTAAATTTTATTTTTATTACACACTATTCCAATAAATTGCATTTGAAAATGAAGGCAGAATTGTGCGGTTGAATGGAGCGTCGTGTTAATAATGGGAAGGGCATGAGTTCGAATCCGCGCCGAATAATATCGTTTTAATGTTATTTTTTTCCTTCTTCAGGATTCTAATCCAAGTTTCCGTTAATTTTGGTATTCAGCTACAGTTATGTAGTTGTTAAAATCAGAAAAAATGTTGGTTTTAACAAAGTAGTAGCTTAAATTTCAATTTATTTTGTTGCTTTACAACGTAAAGCCTTACAACTTCCTTAATGCTTCATCTTTTGACTTCTTTTTTCTGTTTTTTATAACACATTTGTTCAATGTATAGCATCTGAAAATGTAAATGCATTTGCTCGGTTGGAAAGAGCATCGTGTTAATAATGGGAAAGGCATGAGTTCAAAAGAAGAAACATAGAAGGTTTTTCAAGCGCCAAAAAATTATCGAACCGCTCGAATTTTAATTTTAGGACTCGAAAATGGCGTCTTTCCATAATATGAGGGCGAAAAAATGCTCGCAAAAATTAGAAAAAAAATATCCATGGAAATCTCTCATTTTCTGCATCAGATAAAATTTTTTCCAATGATCGAAGGTAATTAGAGTCTGAATTATAACTTTTTAACTCATTTCATATGCTAAAATGTAGGTAAGCCTTCAATTAGAAATTCATTGTTGATCCCGGTAATTGTTGAAAATGCTTTTATTAAAATTTGTAGCGTGAACAAAATATTTGAGAAGAAAGACCTGTTGTCATTTTTTCTTGAATATGAATAAATAAAATTCTGGCCTTTGTTTTGAGGCTTTACCTGTAGTCGGGGGATTTAAAATTTTTCCTTTTTGGTTATTTTTCTGCAATGTGTCGGAAAATTTTTAAGAATTTTTTTTCCCCCAAGCCTGTTTATTGTTGAACACGAGTCATTTGGCACAACTTTTATTTTCTAGGTAGACTGTGCAAAGTCGGACGACGCAGTTAATCAAAAAATAAAATAAGAAACTACCTTGACCAATCGTGCCTGCTGCTCTTTTCTCTTCTAAGACTCCGTTTAAATACTTGATAGAGGAATTCGTTTCTAAATCCCCTTTCTTCTGGTGAGGGAATCAAACTAATTGATGATGTACATCTTCTAATGAGTTGTGTGATTTGTTCGAACCCTTCTATCCTTTTGCGACTCCGTTTTTTCCCAGAGCAATCAGTGCAAGCTCTTGCGCCTGGCTTATCCTGTGTTCTAACATATGAGGTTTTGTTATGACTGAATTCTGCATTGCACTTTAAAAGTTAAAAATTGAAGAGGTTTCAATCATTCAACATCGTGATTCGTGGCGAAATTAAAAACTGAAGTTTCCAAAGAAATAATCCTTTGGAATTGAAATGCACATTTTGTTTTTAAAGAGAACTGTTATATAAATTATGTTTCTCTCGGTAATGAGAAAAAATGGAAATTTTGAATTTCTCTATCGATGACTAAGGTGGAACTGGAACTGATTCAGATTGGAAAAAGCAACCAGAAAACCAAAAAGAATAAATATTTTTGGGTTCTGTAAAAGCACTTATTCTCACAAAACTGAAGATATCGATAATTTTGTGATTTTTTTTTTTTTTTTAATGAACAGAATCGAAAGTTGATTATATAAACATAACGTTAAAATATTTCACGGCGGGGCTTATATTTTCGAGATTATCACAGGCTCGCTAAAATCGTGAAAATAAATGCTTTTACAGTATATGTTATAGTATTTGAGGATAAATCAGTCAAAAGTAGTAAATTAAGGGGTAAAAATATCGTCCATGTTCCCAATATCGCCCATTCATGATAATTAGTGGTGAGTTGAACCCAATTAAGCTATCCGGGAATAGGCCAAATACTTTTTTGGGGCCCTTGTATTCAAACTTTGCTATTTTAGCCATAGGGCCATTTCACAGTATTTTGCCCAATTGCAGAGTCCACAACATGACACTTTTTTGCCATAACTATTTAATTTACCGTTTGATTTGCACATAATTTTACTTTTAGTCAATCCTACCAACACACAAACTCAAAATAAAATAGTGTGCTAATCAAACAGTAAATTAAATAATTATGACAAAAAAGTGTTATGTTACGGACTCGACGATTGGACAAAATACTGTGAGATCTCCTCATAGCTAAAACAATTTTAACCATAGATAAAAGTAGTTTTAGCCCCATTTGGAGGCCCTTAAATAGTGGAGGCCCTAGGTCACGGCCTAGTTGGCCTATTCAGTAATCAGACAATGGTGATGGGGCCTAGATGATGAGCCTTGCAACTTAAATCAAGAGTTTTTCAGCTTCCATTTAATACATATCTCTTAGTGTAAGAAAGCCTGGACCAAGTCCAGAAGACCGAGTAGCAAAAGAGTTAAAAAAAAGTTTTCTGCTATCCAATCTTATATAATTAAAAACTGAACGTATGTACCTATGTATGTAACTATGTATGTAATTATGTATGCATGTCCAAGTTACTTCTCCCGAACGACAGTGAACTGATCATCGAACCAGGTCCTCGGCTGGAAATGACTGAGATGGCGGTGTATTTCAGGTATAGATGGTTTCGTAATCTTCCCTATGTTTGGCTATTTAACGTAATCCTCCGATGACAGTTAGAGGAGATATCAATTGAAAACTATGAACTATGACACTTAGATTTCGACATGAAATCCCAATTTTTCGAAGGCTTTCCTAAATTCAAATTATTATTCAGTGTTTCATGTCAACTTTCTGTAACAATGCTTTTATTAAAATTTGTAGCGATGAAAAAAAATCATTAAATGAAAGATTTGTTGCCATCTTTTTTCTCTCGAATATAAAAAAAATAAAATTATGTGTTTTGTTTTGAGGCTTTTCCTGTAATTGGGAGATTTAAAATGTTTCCTTTTTAGTTATTTTTCTGCAATCTGCTGCAAAATGTTACTGATTTTTTTTTTCGTTCAAGCCTGAATGTTGAAAACGTGTCACTTGACATAACTTTTATTTTCGAGGCAGACCGTGCAAAGCCGGTCGACGCAGCTAGTAGATGTCATAAAGAGTGAAATAATGTGACGTAAAGGAAAAGAAAGATACAAAATTTTTACGTTTTTCAAGATTGTAACTATTTTAAGAACAAGAGGGTAGCAACCTATACATTTCACTATATGTTTTACAAAATGTGTGCAAATTTATATACAAAAAAATATTTTTTTTTTCTTGATTTTCCAACACCTTCTATGTAGGCGAGAATAGAGACATCAGATGGGCGGTGTGAGGAACATTCCTACAAACTGAAGACAGGGGAGCCCAAATTCTGAATTTTCTTATTCGGCAAATTTTGTTTGACGATTTGGCAAAATTTGGATTCCTACTCGGCAAAAATACCATCATTCAGCATAATTTAGAGTTCTATTCGACAAACTGCGAATTTCCGCATTTCCAAAAATTTAAGCTCGGGGTCCCCCTGATAGAACGATGTAATTATTCAATTCTTTTTTATTTACATGGTCGATTTACTAAGGATTAATAATGAATACGAAGGTGTTTATAACAGGGAAATTTTTAATTATTTAAATTTCAAATACATGCAAGTCAACAGTTCAAAAAATCAAATGCATAAATTACGTATATGTAATTTCGATTTTTTATTTCGTCTTAGAGCTCTTTAGAGTTTGGCTTGGGAACTATCAAGGTCACATTTGCGAGGTACGAAACCCTTACTGCACGGAAGTAAAGAAGTTACATAAGAAAGCTCGAGTCATAGCAGATAGGGGTATACCGTACATTCAAGAAAATGAGCCTGAATATTTTGCAAGTAAGTTCATACAGACATTCTAATGTTTCAGTCGGTTTGGCATGCATGAAATATATTTTGTATACGAAAGGAAAGATAAAATACAATTTGTACAAACTTTGCTGTGTATAATGTATACAGGATTACAAATAAAATGTTTATGTTTGTGCGATATGTCCAAAACATTGTAACAATATTAAAATGGCCTAAATAGCGATGTAGAATTGCAGACACGCGTTTCAAAGTTACAAGAAACCTTTTCTTTCAATGAAAATAACCAATGAAAAGACATCCGACAAATTATTTTTTTACAAGCTGTCTATACAAAAGAATTGCAAAAATGTGTTCGCAAAACACGATTCTGCAATTATTTTTGCTATTTATGCCATTTTAACATTATGTTTATAATACATAGGGTTTCCATAAAACGTTCCATACCTGATATGGAACGTTTCACTTCTGAAAGTATAAAAAAATGGGTAGATAATGGTCTCATTTAAATTTAATGAACGAACTGAAATTAATAATCATAAAGAAACAAGATTAATAATTTTTAGCCCTGTCATATCCTAAAAAGCTGTTTCCTTCAGTCAAAAACATTACTTTTAGTCACTGAAATTGATAAAATAAGCAAAAAAGTAACATGGACCCAGAAAATACTTTCATTTTCCGAACAGTTACTTTTTATTCAGTTTTTTTAAATGTCCGATTTGGGAAATAAAAATGTGGTCTTTATGATGTAACAAGTGATGTACCTTGCTCCGCTCAATGTTAACGCTTTGCTTTGTTTTACGTTTCACTTCTGAAAGTATAAAAAAATGGGTAGATAATGGTCTCATTTAAATTTAATGAACGAACTGAAATTAATAATCATAAAGAAACAAGATTAATAATTTTTAGCCCTGTCATATCCTAAAAAGCTGTTTCCTTCAGTCAGAAACATTACTTTTAGTCACTGAAATTGATAAAATAAGCAAAAAAGTAACATGGACCCAGAAAATACTTTCATTTTCCGAACAGTTACTTTTTATTCAGTTTTTTTAAATGTCCGATTTGGGAAATAAAATGTGGTCTTTATGATGTAACAAGTGATGTACCTTGCTCCGCTCAATGTTAACGCTTTGCTGTCAACCGTGGGTGCCAGGACATGATAATTTGCGTTGTGCACTAATGGCATCAATGAATGACATTTCATCACTTGTGATGTCATGTGCAGAGGCGTAAAAAATGAATTTTCAATTGAACGAATGAAATGATTTTTTATTAATTAAAATAATTGTTAAAAATATTAAACTTTGTCGAATTATTTAAAAAATTGTTAAATCCTATATTTTTAAGCGTGGCCTTTCAGAAAAAAATACTTTTAAAATTTCGAAAGCAACTTCATTGATTTTCTAAATTGTATCATTTCTTTATTTCGCATATGCATAAAATTAGGTGCAAGTCATTTTGAAAGTATAATGATAAATTGAAATCGTTGCAGTATATTCTATTGGCAACATGTTTATTTCATCTTGTCGTAGTTCATCTTAAAACAAACAAATTATTCACAATTTTTTAATACTTTATTGAAGTATACAATTGTTTATTAAAGAATTGTGCTTGAAAAGTGAAATAAGATGTATCAACGTTTTAGTACACAAAATGTAAAGATTACTGCAGATACGTGTTTCGGGGTTTCATGGCACCACTTTTTCAATCCAATGAAGTGTGAGCTTTAGGTTGGGAAGTCAGCCGAAAAAAGATTTTCCATGTTTTTCTCTCATAACTTTTCATCCAAAAGCTCGTACTTTATTGCATTGAAAAAGGGGTTCTTTAAAACTCCGAAACACGTTTCTGCAGTAATTTGCAAATTTAGAGTAATAAATGTTGTTATAACTTATTTTACATTTGTTCATTTACTTATATTTTCTATGACAAAATAATTTATTTTCGGATACATACAGGCTTTTCATTATTATCTGGGCAAAGGAAATTTCTGTATCTCAGAGGCAGACTAGAAATTATTTAAAAAAAAAAAGAAAAACCTCTGTAATTTGTTACCAGTGCTAAAAGAGTGCGCCTCCCATCCTTTGCATGCGCGAGACAAACATCTCCTTCCTCTCTCCTGTAAAGTATAGCGTTTATGTCTTTAACGTTATTCTGGCTCTGCGGTGCAGATTTAAACCTTCTTTCGAAGAAAATCGGAGATATAATCTCATGGTGGAACCCCAGTAAACCGGACTAATAGGAGACCCAGATTATCTGAACAAATGAAAGTACGGCTTAAACAAAATCTATATTCATCAAAATGTATGCATGTATGTATGTACAGGGTGTCCTGAAAAAGACTGACTGTTTTCAAAAATTTATAACAGGAAAATTGTTAATGATAAAAAACATAAAAAATTTTCAGAAAATTCATGTGGTGGGCCGTAAGTTTCGTCCCTCAAAGTTCCAAATTTTAGTTTAAGAATTTTCCAATAGATGGTGCTGGATTGTAAGACCTTAAATCAAAGAAAGACAGAAAATTACATCATAGTTTTTCGAAAAATGTTTAAAAAAAATACCAGGGTTGGTAAAAAACCGGTTTTTTTCAAAAAAAAAAAAAAAAACCCAAAAAAAAAAACGTTTTTTTTTTTTTTCAAAAAAAAAACCGAAAAAAAAACTTTTTTTTATTGGTTTAAACCAGGTTTTTTTTGGTTTAAACCGGTTTTTTTTGGTTTAAATACTATTTGCGAGAAAAACAATTAATTTTCGGAAGGTAATTAAGGTTCCATGTAATTAACAGTTATTCAATAGTCACATTATACATAATTTCTTGATTAATTAAAGAGATAAGAACAAAATCTTGTAACTAAATTAAATAATTAAAATAGCTTTCTGCGGGGAAATATTGATTAAAATGTTTGACTTGATTAACATATTAGTATGTATGTATATATAGACTCTTTATGATACGAAATACTTCAAGAAGTGGTTGTGATGCAGGTAAAGATAAAATATAATGAAGATCCAAGAAAATAACTTTATAAAACCAACATAATATGAATAATTATCGAATAAAGGTAAAAGTTATATTTTTAAACATAATCTTTTCAAAAGAACAATTTTCATATATTTTCTTTCTGATCTTACATAACGCTGATTTTTATATACACAATGTCGCAAATATTGAAGTAAAGCAAAATGTACAACAGTACATGATTGAACAGTCAAAAAATGGATTGCTGTTGTACTGACAAAGTTTTTAAAAAAAGTGCTGCTCTATATTTGACTCCGTTCTTATTTTGAAAAGACTTGGAAAAGATATAGACTATCACTAAAACAAAGAACCAAATCAAAAATACAAAAATTGGTGTAACATAATTTAAATTACAGCTTATTTACTGGCATACATGTTGCATCCAGCATTGAATTTAAAAAAATATTAAATGCAAACTCTTTAGAACAAATAAATGTGTAGCAAATTCTATTTCAAGAAATTTTTTTTCGCCAAAAACGTTATATACGTGAAGTATAAACTTTTTTTAAAAAATTTGATTCAAAAAATATTATTTGTGTTCACCTGCAGAACAAATCTTAATTTTTAGGTGCAAACAATTAAGTTAGACTGTTGATTACCTTACAAGTCATAGTTAAAATTCCAGGAAAGTGCAAATAAATGGGCAAAAATATCACACCCCTGCAACAGGAGTGAGCAATATAATGGATTGCATCAACAATAAAAGATTCAATCCTTAGTAAATCTTAACTAATCATGCAAATTAAGCATAATGATGGAAGTTGATTGAAATCTGCTTTATGGCACATATATGAAATAAAAAATATATTAATATTTTTTTTCGATTAAAGCTTGTAATACATTTTGAAGAAGCAACTTTGCAATTTTAGTATTTATCTCTGCAATTTGGCTAGGAACTTAGCATAAATGGAATTTTACATTTTTCAATATGTGTGGGAAAATCAATGTAAACCTGTAAAATGGATTTTTTTTAAAACCATTTTTTAAAAAAAAACCGCATGGTTTTTTTAAAAAAACCAATTGGTTTAAACCAAACAACCCTGAAAAATACACAACAATATTTTCAAGATGCCTGCCGCCGGCACGACTGCGACCTAATGTCGCAATCGGAGGAAGAATCGGTGAATTCCAATAAATATTTTTTGACTTACAAGGAGAGGTTACGGTCTCGGAAATTCAGATCGGGATGAGATTTGGCAGGTTAGTAGTACAGTGAAACCTGCGTACGTTGACCACTTGCGGTGCAGTACTTTGGTGGTCAACTTATAAAGGGGGTAATGATTTTTTTTTTTTTTTGCAATTCTTGCACCATGTATTCATTTTTTGACTAATTGACACCTATTCTTTCTGTTCAACTCTCTTTCATTGTTTAGCATTACTTTGAAACAATAACTTAAGATATTATTCAAATATTTTTTGAGATTATTTTCCCAGAATGACGTATAATTTGTCATAAAAATTTAAAATTTCAGTAAATTGATCAAAAAAAAAAAATTATTTTTTATGAAAAGTTACTCATCTTATATTAATAGTTCCTAAAAATTTATAGCTAATTAAAAATTACAAAACTTTCGCATAACAATAAAAGAAAAACAAGTTTGGAGAATAAAAGGGTTCTTAGTAGTTTTCCCATGTGGTTAAACTCAAAAGGAGATTTAGTTATGCTGCTGTTTCATTTAGTTGGTAAAATGCTGGTCTGGCATCAAAAATATTCTTGGAAAGCTATAAAAATAATAATAAAAAAAAATAATTTGCTAAATAAAATTTAAAAAAATAAACCGAGTGGTCAACTTACAAAGGATTTTTTACAATACTCCAAACCAAACTTGGTGTTCATTAGTGGTCAAGATATACAGGTGGTCAAGATAGAGAGGTGATCAAGTTACAGAGGTTTTCCTTCATTATATAAGATAGGACTAATTCCATTCCTGACAAAAGCGGTCAACACAGACAGGTGGTCAACTTACAAAGGTGGTCAACTTTACAGGTTTTACTGTATCCTTTAAGGGTACTCTCAGGGTAAAGTAATAAAGCGCACTAGCCATAAAATTCCGAGAAAACAACCTTTAAAGATTTACGCGCAACTTATAAACTAGTAGAGATTGTTTGTAAACAAGTGCCCGGTGGTAATGTGGGCAGCGCTCTGGGGTTCCATGCGGCCGATCCGGGTTCAAATCCACTATTTTGTTCATATATATGTTTCTATTTTGTTCATTTATAAAGTAACTGTTACAGTTTTGTGCAATTTGAATTGAAGATAATGCGAAATTTTTAAACACGTAAAGCACTTTAATAGAGAAAATGGAGATAAATTAAATCGATACAAGTTAAAATTTGAATTACAATGGCTACAAAATTACTGCACAGCTTAATTTATAGATGATTTTTAACAATATAGTTGTTATTTATGTACATACACCAGAATGATATTTATCATAAAAGCATGGAAAACAAAAACTGTTATGACATCTCGCACAATTTATAAAGGAAGATTGCTTACAGGAGCAGCTTTTTTGTGAAAGAGTCGTTGGAAAGCATACTTCATTCACATTCAGGAAAATTTCTCTTTTGTCAGAAAGTTTAGAAGTATACCAGGCATATTGAATCATTTTATCATAAATTGGCGATGACATTTGATGATGGACAATTGATTGTATTTTTATGCAGTCTTCACGGGTATTTATTTTTCCATTATTTTCAATAAGATACGCGCAATTTTGTATACGTTTTATTAAATTCTTTACCTGTCTATAAAAATAGACGTCGCAAGGTTGAACAAGTGGAGTACATTTTGGTGGAATCACTTTAACTGTACAAGTTGGAGATTTTTCATCATCCCATTTACTTCCCTTTTGAGCCAAGTCCTATTGTACACCGACTCATACTGACATCCTGGAAAAAGGAAATGGAAATTAAAATATTTTGTCAAAATCAGGCGCGGATCCAGAGAGACGGTCGTGGGGACCCATCTTTTAAATGACCAAATATAGAATAAAATTGCATTTTTGGGACATATTTCAAAAAAAAATTGCCCATTTCGCACAAAAATTACTCTTTTACCCCTCCCTTTCCGAAAATGACCTCCTCCAAAACCAGAAGCTGGATCCGCACTTGGTCTGAAGATCGTAAAATAAGTTTTTAATTACTTACCTGTTTGGGTCAGTATTGATAACATAATCGTTTTTGAAATTCGGTATCAACTTTAACGTGTGGATTACAAAAGTGTCTGCAGAAGCCAAAGTTTCTTCGATCGTTGCAGTTTCTCTTTTTTGATACAAATTTTGTGACTTTTCGTTGACGAATGGCATGCTTCCTTTTGAATTTTTTTACCCAACTGTCAGATGCTTTAAATTCAAAATCTGTAAACTGTCGTGCTGCTGCTAAAGCCCACTGTTGCAAGTTCCGAGTAGTAACTTGTTGATAATTCTCTCGAGCTTCCAGAAAACGATCAACGATCATATGTCCAATAATTGATTACATCGTATTTATCGAATAGATTTCCTCCATTTTTTATTTCTTTCTCCCATTGCGATAAATATTCATTTTTTTTTTTTTTTAACCGACTGCATCCTTTCTTTTGTAATGTTTGTAGATTCCATGTGGGGTGAGCCGTTGCTATGTTCACAACTTTAATTTTGTAATCCAAAGGAAGATGCTCTACCTCTCTTCTCTTTTTCTCTTCTGGTTCGTATTCAGCTGATGAGCTTTGAATTTCGACTTGCTCAAAAGGTTCCTCCTCACAGTTTTCATTTTCATGAGAAAGTTCGTCATCAGTTACAAATATTTTTTCAACCAACATATCCATAGTACGTTCATAAATTTCTTCGCCCATTAACATTGCTTCACGAGAAATTGAACTTGATGATTCTGATGCAATCAAATGATTTTCAGTAAGCAAGCTCTCGTAATAAACGACCGCATCTTTTAATCTCTTCTTCAACATTTCACTGTGCAATGAATTTTGATCCATTTTGCCAACAGATTTTATTTGTTTCAGGGTTACTTCAATAATCGACCATTTCGATTCACAATATTTTAAAAACTGAAATCCTTTTTCACGGTATAGAATGTTTCATTCTAATATACAGCACAGACGATAAATAAATTTAATGATGAAAACAAATATGAACATTGCAGACGATAATAGATAGAAAATAAAGAGTTGAATGCATAGACTAATAATAAGAATAGACCGAGCTATGGCAACCCTTTTGCTGTTCATAAACCAAACCATGTGACTGGTGGATATCCCAGCAACAGCGGGCGTTGATCGTAGCAGACGATCAACGCTCGCGAGAAATAAAATAAATAGAATTGATGGAACACGGAAGAATGATCTTTTATGGAGTCCGATTTGTAAATTTGTTATTCTAAGTTGTAAATATTTTGTTAATATAGTGAGTTTTTCATTTAGATAGTATTGTGCATTTTCTTTAACCAATTTCAATAACTCTCTAAGCAATTAAAGATGCAAGCGCACAAAAAGAATCGGCAAGCGGTAAGATTTTTCCCTACAATTTTAATTTAAGATACCCGATTAGTATATTTTTGCGTTAACGCAAAACGTTTACGCCATTACGTTCACGCCAACGCTGACGTAGCAGTTCCAAATGAAATAAAAGTTACTGAAAACTGTGATCAATAACTAATTACTAATGTCAAAATAATGCATAACTAAAAGAAAAACAGTTCAATCTCTGCACCTGTAGAAAATTATAAAGAAAACACATTACGTCTTAAAATACATGTCGA
Source organism: Uloborus diversus (assembly GCF_026930045.1). Taxonomy (NCBI): domain Eukaryota; kingdom Metazoa; phylum Arthropoda; class Arachnida; order Araneae; family Uloboridae; genus Uloborus; species Uloborus diversus. The sequence continues at coordinate 92,771,195 of NC_072739.1, read as the reverse complement.
GTGCCAAACTATAGATAATCCTGCCATCTAGCAACCATGCTGCCAAAGTTTTCGCCAAGCCTCCCACTAGTCACAAGATGTATCCATGAACCAATTTTTTCATCAGCAAGTCTGGGAAAGCTCGGTCTACTCTTATTATTCGCAACTCCAACGAACTATAGGGGGCACTGCAGTCACTGTCTAATGGCGAAAGAAAAAACTAAAACAAACGCATGTGGTAACGAAGAAAATGCTAATAAGTCTAGTAAATTTTGTTAGTATGCATGATTTTTCCGCTTTATTCTTTTTAAATTAATTTTCAAAGTCTTGTTGATATTCTGGCCCACGTAGAAAGAAATGAGAATTCAAGAAGCATTACTAAACGTTAGAAATTAATGCAAAATACGCAGTTCGTAGTTCTAAGCAGCCATTTCCACGATGTTGAATTCGATATTTATCAATTCTTGATAAAACTAAATAATAATTGTGACCTGACAAGAATAACAATTAATGCTAGAAAATTTAATTATATGACATTACGAATTATTGTCAAAAGAAGATGATACTTCTTTGCCTTGCTTGGCTAGCGCTAATTGTTTTGCATTTGTAGCTGAGTTATTTCTCTCAAATTGCCGAATCCGTTCATTTCAAATTTTTCTGTTTGGTATGTTTCTAATTTCTGAGTTATGATTTAATTATGTCATGCTATACAAATCATCAACAAAATTCTCACGTATATATGGTGGTAGTTTTCTTTTCAGTTTGATCTACCATTATTTCTTTTCACTTATCGAATTCTGTAATCTTTCTACCATTTTATTCCACTCATGATAAAAAATAAAAATGGTTTAACTAACATAGGCGGAATCTCGCCAAGGATACTTAGCTCGCACAATGCTAAAACTATAACCCTAAACAAATTTAGCGAAACCTTTCAGCTGAGAATAAAAGCAAAAAATAAATTCTTTTTGGTTAAACATCTTCCATTTCGTTCTACGATAATATATTCAAGAAAAAATTTTGCATACTGTCTATTCCAACTAAATGCTGCTGTAAAATATGGTGTGTTAAATTAATTTAAAATTTAAAAAAAACCCATATTCTTACAAATTCACACAAAACAATAAAAATTTTTACCTGGTATAACGTTATCCAAGTTTGCTAATCCAGAGTTTTCTGGTGTTAACGCGCTTTCACCATTTCTCAATCAAATCACTTTTTAGAGGGAAATAATGAAAACTAACATTATTTTGAGGAGCTCGAACAATTTCTGTTGCTGAAAGCAATCCAGGACACATCGAATGCGTTAATAAATACTCAGAACAAACTGCCTATGTTTAAGTCAACAGACATACGTGGAACGCAATGTGGCAATGTTTTAGTTTTTTAGGCAGTTTTGTAAATCACCGCAAGGTAGCATATTCGAGCGCTGGAGTTGCGAATTAGTCTATTCGGAACTCCAGCGCTCGAATACGCTACCTTGCGGTGATTTACAAAACTGCCGATGGAACTAAAACATTGCCACGTTGCGTTCCACGTGTGTCTGTTGACGTAAACACAGGCAGTTTGTTCTGAGTATTTATTAACGCAATCAATGTGTCTTAGTTTGCTTTCAGCTACAGAAATTAATTCGTCCCTTAGTAGTATTCTCGAGCTTCTCAAAATAATGTTAGTTTTCCTTATTTCTTTCAAAAAAGTATTAAATGGTGGAAGCGTAAACAAGAAAACTGTGGATTAACAAAATTGGATAACGTTATACCAGGTAAAATTTTTTATTGTTTTGTATGAATTTGTAAGAATATGAGTTTTTTTAATCTTAAATTAATTTAACTAATCATATTTTACAGCAGCATTTAGTTGGAATGGACAGTATGCAAAATATTTTCTTGAATTTATTATCGTAGAACAAAATGAAAAATGTTTAACCGAGAAAAAATTTACTTTATTCCTTTTATTCTCACCTGAAAGGTTTCGCCAAATTTGTTTAGGGTTTAGTTTTAGTATTGTGCGAGCAAAGTAGCCTTGGCGAGATTTCGCGTTTTTAGTTAAACCATTTTTAATTTTTATCATGAGTGGAATAAAATTATAGTAAGATTACAGAATTCGATAAGTAAAAAGAAATAATGGTCAATCAACTGAAAAGAAAACTACCACCATATATAAACTGTGAGTACATATTTTATTTATTTTGTTCGGAGTGAATTTGAATAAATATCAGTTTTTCAATTCGATGAAAAAAAAACGAACTTAACAACATTGACTGGACACTTTTCCTTAACCTAATTCCACATAAATGATTTAAATAACCTTTGTTACTACAGTATCCTACTGAAATAGACAGTATGCAAATAAATTTTCTTGAAAATATTTATCGCAGAACAGATTGAAAAATCCAGAAAGAACGTTAAGAATTTGAACAATAAAAAATAAAAGTTCGCCAAAAATCTGTTTATAGGGTTATGGTTTTAAAATTGTGTGAAAGAATAATGTATCTTGACAAGATTTCGCATATCAGGTAAATCATTTCCATGACGAATGAATTAAATGCATGATTTCTTTGGATATCCAATCATATAGTCATAGAAATAAATTATCTAGTGCTAAACGTTACTCTTGACAGTCTGCCACGTATGTGCACTATGTGACAAAAATGTCAACAAATGCTGGAAATGTCACGAAATTGAACTTAATATGTACTAATGTATAGAAAAAATGGTACAAAATGAAAATGCCGTTCGAAGCGAACCAAAAATTTATGAAATCCGAATTCAACATCGTGAAAATGGCTGCTTCAGAACAACTTAGTGTTCTGCATTAATTGTTTACTTTCGTAATACCTTTTGGTTTCTAATCTCTTTTTATATGGGTCAGAATAACCAAAAGACTTTGAAAAATCTTTTCAAATGAATAAAGCGAAAAAATCATACATATGAACAAAAATCACAACACTTTTAGCATTTTCTTCGTTACCACATGCGTTTGTTTTAGTTTTTAAGTCGGCCATTAGACAGTGACTGCAGTGCCCCCTATAGTTCGTTGGAGTTGCGAATGGTTGAATGTTCAATGTAAAATACAGCAGACGATAAATTTACAAATAACAGAATCAAGGAGCAAAACCATTGCTCGATAAGTACGGTTAGGGTTTTTAAAATTTGACTACCTGCTTATATGCAATAAAACAACATTCTTACTCATCCACAAAGAAACTGATTATGCATTTATTGCAAAAATCATTTACTTCGTCAAAGTTTATGATATCTAAAAATGTGTAATCACTTCTTTGTGAGAATAGTAAATAGAATTTTAATGTACTATCACACATTAAAAACACATCATATTTTTAAAATTAAGAATTACCTTCAATTCAAGCTGCAAAAAGCGGTAATAGTCACTTTATAAATGAACAAAAAAGAAACTTGCAGTGGATTTGAACCCGGATCGGCCGCATGGAGCCCCAGAGCGCTGCCGACATGACCACCCGACACTTGTTTACGAATAATCTCTACTAGTTTATAAGTTGCGCGTAAATCTTTAAAGGCTGTTTTCTCGGAATTTTATGGCTAGTGCGCTTTATTACTTTACCATGAGAGTACCCTTAAGGGATACTTCTAATCTGCCAAATCTCATCCCGATTTGAATTTCCGAGACCGTAAGACCCAAGGACCGTCTCCTTGTTAGATGCTTAATATCTGCAGCGCCATCTATTGAAGAAATTTGAAACTAAAATTTGGAACTCTGATGGGACGAAACTTACGGCCCACCACATGAATTTTCTATAAAATTAAGTATAGTATGTACAACATCTAGTGCGTTCTAAGCTTACAAAAATACCTTATTGCGCTAACTCGCCTGTTATTTATATACAGTAGGCCAATCTAAATGGCTTTCCGGATTAAGCAAAGTCCGGTTTTATAGGGCCTGGATTTATGATGGTTTACTTTACTTATAAAACTTAGAATAAATAAATCTAATTTTAACTACACCTATGTGAAAAATGTCAATTTTCTCAACTTATTGGTGAATATAAAGACTTATGCTAAAGAAGACGATATTGAAATGACTATAAAACTATGCAAGTTATTTTAAGCCTTTGTTACACAGACACACAAATTTTTTGCATAAAAAAAAAGAAAATCTTGATTGGCTTGTATTTTTTCCTTTCTGTTACGTCTACATTGGAATTAAATATTATCTTATTAGGCATAGGGGTAGTTTTACAAGCCAATGAAAATTTGCCGTGGTATCCCAGCCGAAGTACCGATCCAAAATTCTTGGAACAAAGAGGACCTTGCAAAGACTCAGCTTTCAATGAGTCGTTCTCTGATGTGTGCCTCAAAGAGATCTACTTGCCCGAGTAAGTTCCATGGCGAAAATATTATTTGGTGTGAGTTGATCACTGATGCAAAATTCCCTAAATGATATTTGAATGAAATAATAGTTTAAAAAACTAAAAAAACACGTTTTAGTAGCAAAATGAACTAAAAAGTTAAAAATAACCTTTGGATGACAAGTATATAAAGTAATTGACTAAACACTTAATTTTACTGTAATAGAAAAAAAGCGTGGGGGGTTGCCTACTTACATTTTTGCAAGGATATGACAAGTGGAAGAAATTTAAGACAACTGATAAGAAGCCCCCCACGGTTTTTTTTCTATTATAACATAATTAAGTGTTTGGTGAATTACTTTATATACTTGTCATCCAAAGATTATTTTTAACTTTTTAGTTCATTTTGCTAAAAAAGCATGTGTTTTTAGTTTTTTAAACTAATATTTTTTTAAAAATAAAATTTAGATACTAGATATTGCTAACACTTGTAACTCTTAAATGAAATCTTTGTGCGTGTGTTCGATTTTTATAATGGAATGTATCTTATAGTATTCTATTGCATTATTTGCATCAGACATTTTGAATGCTTTCTGGTAAATTCATGTGCTAACAGTGCTACACTCTGCAACTCTGATTTGTACGTTGTAAGTAATTCTAATAAGCCACCGGCTATTTGTCCAAGTTGGGGCCACAAACATACAATTTAAGCTAATATAAACGTGTTAATTAGAATAAACTAATAACTTATCGTTAATAAAATAATTTGATTATAGAATATTGCATTGTCATCGGGTCAAAGGTTGCACTCCAAATTTTAAAAGAATCCGATCACAAAAAGTGGGCGAAAATTGAGTTGCAAGATTATAAATTTAATTTCGGGGAAGACGGAAGTAGAATGCATGCTCAATGATTCCCGGAGATGGACGTCAGCGACGACCCGCGCCTTAGACCGCTCGGCCACGAACGCTCATAAAGTGATGGAATGTACTAACAGTTAGAAGTCACTAGCTCTTAGTCCAAAGGAGAGTTATTCACAAACATACAAATGAAGCTAATAAAAGCGTGTTAATAAAAAGCAGTCTTAATTGAAGCGTTTAGAGTTAAAGTGGATAAAGTCCATGAATGACTTGATCTACTTTAACTCTCAATGCTTCATCTAACACTAAAACAAAGCCTTTGGGGCGCTTATTATGTGAGGTGTTCAGAGTGGATCAAGTCCTCCATGGACTTGATCCACTTTAGCTCTGAACGCCTCAACTATGACTAGAGCCCGGATTATATGCGTATGCATGTGCAGGGGCGCCTTGTTAGAAGGTCACGGGGAGTCCCTGTGACCTTTCAAAAAATTCCTTATTCGGCAAAAGTATCATCATTGAGGGGAAATTTGGAGTTCCAGTTGGCAAAATTTGGTTTTTCATTCGGCAAAATTACCATCATTCCGCGAAATTTGAAATTCCATTCGGCAAAATTATCATCATTCAGCAAAATTTGGAGTTCCATTCGGCTAGAGAATTTCCGCCCTTCCAAAATTTAAGTTCTTGGCGCCCATATGGGCAATTCCAAGTCAATGTTACCTTTTCTAGACTGGATTTAAAAGCTTGGCGGGCAGCCCTTGTGTTGCAGGTTTGAGCAATGTTCATTACTGATTTATAGTGCATTAAGCTATGTCCATCCTATTTCACCATTGTGACATGAAGTTAAAAAATACAGAAATAGTACTGGGTTACTACAAACCATTCATTCATTTTCGAAATGCTATTCAGTGGACTCTTTCTATCTAAGCACTCCCTAACGTGGACATCCCGATATTCTGAACACGTTTTGATGGTCCCGGCGAATTTCCATAGACTTAACATAGGCTGACCTCTCTGTACTCGGAACACCCTATAATATGAACACCCCAGTATTACGAGCGCTATTTTTAACTCCCTTAAATTATTACTTCTCTGTATACTGAACATGTTCGCGATCAGTACTTGTGAATTCCCATGAATCAAATAGTAAAACCTGAAATATCTTCTCAATTTTATCACAATGATTGAAGATCATTAGAGAGAAAGAAGAAAGATTATTTTCGTCGATATTGTTGCATGCTGTATTTCATAAAACCGTTCATCTAAGCCATATGAGCATGAAGTTTTTGGTACTGCATTGCGTATTTCTAAATTCCAACTATTCAAGACTTTTAAAGTACGATTATCTACGAGTAATATGCAGCTGAGAATCACCCAGAAACCTTTTAACTTAAACAATTGGATTAATAACACGTACCTTGCATGAGAATGCACAATGCAAAAACATATAAAAATTATTCTTTTTTAGAGGCATTGTACCGATAACTGTACTGTAATATTTAATAGTTGAATGTTACGTAAAACGTTTTAAATTAAAAAAGAAGAAATGCAGTAGAGAGTCCACTGTACATCCAAAAGCATGGCACGTACAGCATCATGATCTGGAATTGTGCTGACCAAATGGTAGCGCAAATGCAGTACTTTGTAATATGGAGACAGTCAAGGCCCGACTATGATTTTTGAAGCCCTGGGCATGAAATTTATTTGGTGCTCCCCCTCCCCCCGTCCGCTTATTTTAATAATGAAGACATTTTGCGTTAACACAGCCACGTGTTAAATTAGATAGTACCTTTCATTACAATATAATATACAATACATTATCAAAGTAGAAGTGATATAGAATATTATAATTATCCATTATAATATAACATGCTTTCAAACTTTGCCTGTTGGTGTAAGTCGCAAATATTACAATTACTGTCTGACCACGGATTGTACGGATAGGCAAACATCCGGTTTACATGCGGAAACGGACGGATCTATTAGTTTTTAGGGATGTCAGCTTTTGCAGATGTATGTTAGCCTCTCAATTAAGCAAAGTCTCATTTGAATGAGCGGAACATGCGCATCATTTTTTTACTTTTCCCCCTCATTCAGATTGACTGGTCTAAACTGAACGTTTACCAATTCCTTATAATCCGTAGTTGAACATTATCTATGATATAACTTTTAAAAAATAAAAGTACGATATGCAATGAGTCCAACACAAGCTTTACTTACAGAATTGGTGCCCCCCAAATGATGTTGTCCTGGGCCCGTGCCCATGTACCCATGCCTTAATCTAGCCCTGGCGACAGTACAAGAAAAGCTGTTTTGTGCGTGTGTTACGTCCTGGTAGCCCCTGCGTCGCCCTGGTAAAGTTATCCCTGCCGCATCGGTGCTATCCTCGAGTTCTTTTATGCTTTTGGTAATGGGGTTGCACAAAGGTCACTAACATGCCTTAAAAGCACTGCAAGAGCAGATCAACATTAAGCACATTGTAACAGGCACGAAAAACGCTTTTCTGTTTTATTGAATTCGTATTGAAGCATGTTTACGGAGAGATAGTAGATGAAGTGGAAGCGGAAACATCATTTGTATCATTCGTAATAGGTTGTTTGTTATTATTTTGTAATAGATAGGATCAGCGAGAACGTGTCTCTTACTACTCGGCACGTTCTCGCTGATTCTATACCTATTACAAATGTTTCCATTTCCAATTCATCCGTCATATCTACGTAGTCAAGCTGTACCACCTGGTTAACAAAACTCTAAATCTTGAAGAGTCGTTTTTTTTTTTTTCAAATTGCTCCTCGTTGTACGTTCAGGGGCATGCACAAGGGGGAAGAAGTGGCACCTGTTGGCCCCTGCCCAAAGAGGGCCCAAGATTTTTAAAACGGGGATGAAATATAGGTAGGGACTTAGGGCTAAACGATATGGACGGAGCGCCGTAAAAGCATTTCTGATGGGTCCCAAAATTTCTGTGCACGCCCATGTGTACGTGCAATACTTAATATATAGCGTTTCGAAATCGAATGAATCATTTGTAGTAACCCTGTAGTTCAATTGGGGAGCAGTTAATTCGTTGCTTGTCTGTTATATCAATGTTAGTCTGTTACGCGTGCAAATAACTTTAACGCTATACTATGGCACCAAACAAATTTTGTGAGAGATTTACTTCTACACCACTTTTGCAAAAAAATATATTATTTTAAAAAATAACTATCAGTTTTTTTGTACATACTAGGCATACACTACATCATTCCCCATTCCGACCAACATATGCAATGTGTAAGCACAATCTCCTCAAAAACAATTCTATTGTAAAAACTAAAATTTCCCCCATCAAGAAAAACAAAAACTATTCCTCGCAAAAAAAGAACGCTTTCATCCAAAACCCTTAACCTTAAAAAGTTATGATACCTATTTTGCCCGCCAAGTTATCTGCCAAACTACCATCCTCCCTGTTTTCCTCTTTCATTACATCCACTTTCGCAAGAACATCTCCCCACCGCCTACTCCTCTGAAGTGTGGATAGGGTAGACCGACCAGTGAGTGAACACCACCCAGTGAATGAACAGCGCGTCATTTTTTTAAAAAAAAAAATAAGCTTCCAAAAAAATTTTTCTGAATAAATTCACTACAAAGCGTTCTTTATTGATATTCTAAGCTATCTGACACCTGATTGGTTACTTTGGATACATATTTTTTTCCTGGAAAAAAATTGGAATTTTTACTACCGTGAATCGTTCTTTCTCTCTTTCAAAATAATAAGGCTGGTTTCGTGCTAGCAATTATTTTGATACATATTATTTTTATCGATAAATTTTATTCTTCAACTCTACGAAAGAAAAATTAAGTATACGTATTTAGGCTATGGATTTAAATTGTTTCAGTCAATGCAGAATGCGTAGATTTTCAGGTAGAGGGGTGTTCAGTCACTGGGTACGAAAAATTGCGAAAACCCAGTGAATGAACAATGGTAAAATTTCTTTTGATATAAAAAGAAATTTGAAGTTTCTTTGAGATATTTTCATTTTCGTACTTTTTTGTAATGCAGATAGTTTTATATGCTTATTTTATTTATGTATTTCATTATATATTTTATAATTTCTTTATTTTTGTCTTTGTAAACAATGCACTTTTTACTGAGTTTTATCTTTTATCTATCTATATCTCTATCTGTATAGTAACCTACCTACCTACATCTATCTTTCTATATCTTTATCTCTCTTGACAGATAGACAGGTAGATAGAGAGATAGAGAAATAGAAATATATATACAAAGAGAGAGAATAGATAGGTAGATATGTATGTATGTTTGTATATAGATAGATAGATAAATAGATAGAGGAAGATATAGAGATAGATATATAAAAAATAAGAGGGAATAGATAATAAATATAGAGATAGAATAGGTAGGTAGGTAGATAGATCGATAGATTTACTGATAGAAAAATAGATAGGTAGTGGATAATAGATAGATAGGTAGATAGAAAGACTAATATAGAGATAGATAGCTAGGTAGAGAGACTGATATAGAGATAGATAGTAGGTAGATATATAGACAGGTAGATAGATCGATAGATATAGATTGGTAGACAGATATAGATAGGTAAATACACTGATAAGGAGATGTATAGATAGATAGGTAGATAGATAGAAAGTTAAAAGAGCAGGTAGATAGATAGATAGATAAATAGATTTATTAGGATAATAGATTAGTAGATATTTAGATGTACAGACAGATAAATAGGTAGATAGTTAGGTAGATAGACAGATAGATAGATAAGTAGATAAATCGATCGACAAGTAGATAGATAAATTGATAAGTAGATAGATAGATAAATAGATAGATAGATAGATAGATAAGTAGATAGATAGATAGATAGATAGATAGATGGATAGATAAATAGATAGATAGATAGATAAGTAGATAAGTAGAGAGATAAGTAGATAAGTGGACAGATAAGTATATATATATAGATAAGTAAATAGATAGATAGATAGATAATTAGATAGATAGATAGATAGATAAATAAATATATAGATAGCTAGGTATAGATAAGTACATAGATAGATAGATAAATAGATATAGATAGTTATATAGATAGATAGATCTCAAAGAAACTTAGTCCCTTTTTAGCCTACTTTCCCAGTAAAAGACAGAAGAAGAAGAAGAAAGCATGAAAGAAGGCTTAATGCATCTTAAAAATATCGCAAAAAACAAAAAAAAGTCAAAAATAAATAAAATAATTGAATAAATATTGAAAAATTAAAAATTGGAAAGTAGGGTATTGAGATGGGGAAAAATGTCTGTCGGTCTGTCTGTCGGTCTGTCTGTCTGTCCCCCCCTAATAACTTTTGAATGAATAGTCCGATTCGAACAAACTTTTTTTTGTTCGAAAGATCTCGTCAAGGACATCTCATTCCCATACTTCACTTTTTGATTTGAACTATTTTTTGTTCAATTTTGAACAGTTCAAAAAAACTTAACATTAGCGCCTACGGGGAAATTCAAGGCAATTCCGAAGTGTGAGGCGAATTTGCTTCAAACAAACTTTGTAGGAAAAAGCATTTGATGAAAAGCTTGTATATAAAATATCTTTTTGATTTGAACAATTTTCCGTTCAATTTTGAACAGTTCAAATCCCTTAACATTAGCGCCTATGGGGAAACTGAAAGTCAATGTAGATTCCGTACTTGAAGGCGGATTTACTTCAAACAAATTTTGTTGGAAATAGCTCTTGACGCCAAACTCCAGACTTCGACTCCAAGAATTTAGGGGCACTTGACCCCGACTCCGACTCCTGTGCCCGACAATTAATCGGACTCCGACTCCTCCGACTTCGTAGCTTTTGCAAAAATTTATACACGGAGGACAAATGACTGACTCCGATTCTTAGATATTCGACTCCGACTCCTTTACCCCAAAATGAGATTGACTCCGACTCCGCAGCTATGGTTTTGACTGTGAAATAATTATTGTGGAACTGACTTGTTTTTATTTTTACGCTAAAGTTTTAATTTAGGTATTCAGTTTTCGGTGATAAACTCGAAGTCATTTATGTTTCTACATAAAGATATGCGCAGACGATTTTTTTTTTTTTTTTTTTGACAATAAAAAATTATTTCTTTTAAGTTGACATTTTATTGTTTTTATTTATTTTGGTAAGCGCATCAATTCATTTAAAAATTGTTTTTGGCAACAGGGGGAAAATTAACGATTTTTTTTTTTTTTTTTGATATGATGAATTTATTTTAATGAGCTTATTAATTTTAATTATTATTTTTTCGTTTTGAAAGCTGTTAAAGATTTTTTTTAATGTAAAAAAGTGTATTAGCTGCTTTGTTTAAAAGTTGCTGCTTTTTTTTTTTTTTTTTTTTTACGCATCTAATTTTTTTAGATAAGTGAGGAATATTTTATTCCTAGAAATCAGCTTAAATTATTTTAAAAATATATTTGAAAAAAAATTGCGATTCTAGCTATTTTTGAGAATATTGATCAGGTAATAGAAAGTAGTATGGGTATACGGGAAAGTAGGCTCGTCTAGTTCTAGACAGAACTTCTTGTTGAATCAAAATTTATCATGTTCATTCACTGGACCAATTTGTGTTCATTTACTGGTTGGAGGTGTTCATTCACTGGGTCGTTGTGCCATTTTTTCTTTAAACACCTAAAAAAGTCGGAAGCAGTACCATTTAAGTTCCCGCGATTTTTGAGAGATATTTACATAGATCAATTAAAATGTTTTAGCTATCACGATCTGTATAATATAGTATTTAAAATTACTAGGATTTTTTAAAAATGATTTTGTGCTTAACTGTTCATTCACTGGTCGGTCTACCCTAGATCCTTTAAATTGTTTTCGAACAAAAACTTCCCGGTTCAACTTCAGCTATCGGAAAGAGAGCTATAAGAAAGGATTCTAATATTTTTAATTTCTAATAATTAAGTACTGTCGGCTCCGCTTAATCGAATATCGTCGGTTCCGAGAAATATTAAACGATAAAGCGGGGTACTTAATTAAGCAGGGAAATTTTATTTACCTTTCTAAATTGATAACAAATGTCAAAACGTAATACTAATAATAAATAAATAGCTATATATAGGAAATAGTTAATGTTATTGCTAAAAAGTTTTCGAAATAAACTACAACAAAATAGTTCAATAATTAGTAACATTTCTAGTATACGCATGAAAATTATAAAAGAAGTAACCTACTAAAAAAAAGTAACCTACAATTTGAATTATGAAATCTTTGTTTAAGCACCTTTTTTCAGTACGTTATTTTTTGAAAACTTCTTTAATAAGGAATTGCTTGCTCAAGAACTTTTGGGAACACTTTTCTGACTCTCTTTTCCCACTCCTCGTCTACCGTATATAACATTTAATTTTATCAATTTCTCATTGTCTAAATTTATTTGTGTTATTTAACTTAATTATCGAGGGCACTTTTTTTTTTTTTGTAATAACAAAGGCAAAAGAAATTTAAAAGAACAGTGGAAACATTTTGATGGAAAATGAATATTGTTTTTCTTGCTTTCAATGACATTAATTGTTCTTACTTAATTTCTTTTTACTTTATTCAAAATTTTTCTCAGAAAAAGTATTTGCTGAAGCTGATTAGTATTATTCGATTATCCGGGGAAATTATTCGATTAAGCGGGGATTTTTAACATTGCGTCTATGGGGAAATATTCGGTTCCTGGAGGTTCTATTCGTATAAGCGGGGTATTCTTTTATCTGTTACCTGATTAAGCGGGGCTGACAGTACGTTATGAAGACTACCAATAAAATCAACGAAATTCCTTAATTGTTCAGTTATTTTTTATCATTAAAAAAATAGAGATAACAGTTTTATATTTTCTAAAATTAACTATTCGTTTTTAGTTCATTCGATTGATTTAAACAACTATGTTCGGAAGGACATTGTTTCGTTTCCAAATAATTATACTGAAAGATAAAAATATACTTTTCGATATATAGATAGTGACCGCCGCTTATAACAATCACGTTTGTTCTAAAATTTGATTCCATTAAGCGGCTGATTCAATAAAGCGACTACTTCAATAACGCTGGATTTTTTTTTTCCGATTTGATTCATTAAAGCGGTTGATTCAATTAACCGGCGTGCACTGTAGTAAGTTTTTTGTTTGGTACCTTCTAAATATCTATTTTTCTTTTAGGAAAGATCATTGTAAAATTTCGAACGAATGCACAGCCTATATGACTAAGCACCATCAGACTGGTTATATTCTGACGCATCAAGTACTTTACCATCAGCTAGTGCAAAAGGTACTGTTAAATACCGTATAATACGTAGAAAAATTGTTGGTTTTTGATTTTATGACCACTGTTCTCTAAAGTCTGGCTCTGATAAGTTGACTACTATTCCGCTGAGGCTTAAACGATTCCATTTGTTAAAATAGGGTTGAGGATTGGCGGTTTGCATTACCGACAACGGTTGTTGGCGTTGTGCTAATCTAAAAATTTCTCCTTCTTCAACCCAAACTTAAATGTGCTCGTCCAAGGTCAAGCATCAAATTAACTGAGCCAAACTTTAACTATACTGAAATTAAGTACACAGAAAATACAAAGAACATTTTGAAAATATATACTTTTTTTTTTTTTTTTGAAAAAGTATATTTTTTGGAATATCTTTATAAAAGTTTTCTGCAATGAACCACAAACAAGATTTTAAAATTTTCAGCAAAGTTCTCGTAAAAGAATATTTTTGTTTATTTTTATTTATTTTTTGCTTGTAATAATCAGATAGTCTAAGTTAGACTAGAAATTAAGAGATTTTTTTTCCTTAAATGAAATAACTTGGAAATATTTTTACAGTAATGTCAGTAGAAATTTTATGGATGTGTAAAAGGCTGGGCAGGGATTTTATTAGTCAACAAAGCATCGTAACGTACATTAAAATGCTAGCATAATTAGATGTTGGGATTCCCTTCGAAATATAAGGCAATAAATTAGAATGCTGTAATCAAAATTTTCCACTAAGACTTGATCAACATTTTCGAAATGAAAACGTTTTATTACTAGGCAATTTTTTCCTTCCTTTCTTTTTTTTTTATTCTTCTATATCTAATATACTGCTGTGGGAGGGAAAAGCACAGTATCTGAAAATTAGTTTTTATCATCTATTTCAGTTTTATGGTACAAGCTTGCTTATTTGGGTTCCGCTGAAAAAAGAACATGAAAAAACCTCAAATTAAAACATTTCCCCATCGTTAGTAGTATGTAATCCAAAAGCATTTCTTCAAATATCTCAGAAACACATTTCTGCTGCGATTACATGAGCCGTTATGCAGTAGATCCAAGAATTCATGGTGGATATAGGAAAACGTGTTGTGATTGCCACAACATATGTTTTTTTTTTTTTTTGCATTTCACATTCTAATTCATCACCAAGTAACAGTTATTAATACTCTAATATGTGTGTTCCTGTATGTTACTCGTATTAAATCATTGTATTTTAATACTTAAGTTAACGTATTTTTAAAACTTTTGTGAACAACCACAACCAATAGGATTTTTCGGTTTTTTTCAGATTAAGAATTTACTGTTCATTGATCAAAATGTAGAAAGCAATATTATTTTAGTGTCAGGTGTTTAAGATAACTTTTAAAACGCATTAAAATTGTCTTTCTTTTTTACTTTTGTGTTTTCTAACTTATTTTTCTTACTTGTAGATCCACAACTCGAAAAGTAAATGCTTAAGCCGACTAAACTACATGAATTCTGATTTTGAAGTAAGTTTATGCACCAATGTTTTACGTGATGCAAATGAAACGGCTAGCAGCGGCTATCCTCTGAGTCATCGAGATTTGTTTATGGAACAAAGTAAGAATTTTGATAACTTTTTATTTTTCGACTCATACAACACATCAAATCTCTTCAAAAATGTACGTCAAATAACAGTACAGTCGACTCCCGCTACAACACGATTCGACTAACGCGAAATGGCTATAACCCGAATTTTTCGTCTACAACACAAATTTTTCAGAAGGAAGTATCGGCTTTGTTGTTGACTACTAAATATTGATTTCGTGAATGTTATTACATCCTTTTAAGCAACGCTGACAGTGAAAGTTCCCACACCAAACTAATCTACACATCGAGTTGTAAGTGCGTCAAATAACCACTCAGCATTTTTCATTTATTTTTTTTCTCTCATTCTAAATAATAAAGTGGATTTAATATAATGGGCACCTTCACCTAAAATTTGTGATGATAGGAAGAAAAAGAGAGTTTCTGATTTCAAAAATAAAAAAAAGAGAAAAGAAAAAAAGCTAAGATTTTTGATTAGCTTGAACAACTACAAAACATCGACGATATCGCGACAATAAGTATGATTGAATCTTCCATACGTACAATTAAAAGTCAAAACAAAGAGATATCCGTAAAAGTACAGAGCTTAGTTTCAATATTGAAGCTTGCAGAGCAGTTTAGCAAAGTAAATCTTCTTCTACTATATATTAAAATCTGTTCGCGTCCATCTGTCTGTCTGTCTGAAGATCTATCTTCTCGAGAACCGCTGCGAATCGAGATTCAAACGAGATACCGATCAATTCGAAATTTTCCAAAGAAAACAATAGGACCAATCTCGTAATTGTGCGACTTTAATTAGCGGAGATATTAATTAAAACGTTAATTAACATAACGTTATTCAGGAATTTTTATTTCTTTCCTGTTGCCATTTTGCATATGCGTGAGCAAGTAAAATTCTAATAATTGTTTTTTTTTTTGGCTGCTGTCCAAATCTTAAAACAACGCTTCCATCTAGAATTTCATTTTAAATTAGTTTAAAATTGGTTGCCCTATTCGGACATAGCCTTTATTTTATCGTCTGTCCTTTTTTTATTTTTTACATTCAACGTTCTTAACTCTTTTGGGCACATGAAAGTTGTTTCTTTAGCTAAGTTTATTGATTGTAGTGTAAGTTTATCATTCACAGGCCTCATATTTTGGTACACTTAGGATGTGCGACTAATTATATTTATTTTATTGGACTTTTTCCCGTCACATGGATGAGTTTTTGAATTGTAACAAGTCTCTTTTCCTTTCCTGTTTCTATTTTTAAAATACAGTTTATATCGTTAAAAGAACATGCTACATTAAGATTGTTTGGATTTCTATGTGAAAAACAGTTGAACAAAAGTTGAACAGTTGAACAAAAAAGATTGTTTTTAAGGATTTTAACTAAAGCTAAATTGAAATCTGATGACTTGGTATTAAATTAATGCTTATTAGTAGTTATTTAGTCTTGGTGCTTTAGTTTCACGTAATCAACCAAAAAGTATCTCATTCTATGTAAAAAGCTGATTGTAATTGTGCATAAATAGTTCAGCTATACATGAAATACACCGCCATATACCGCTAATGGGCGGTAATTTACTGAATATATAGTTCAGATATAGTCTATCAGATGTAATTCATTTTAACGTGAGCACAGATTATAGTTGATAATGCATATATTTTCATCTTTTGTGCTAATTGAAAATACTCATAACTTGTATCATTGATAACTATGATTAACGTTAAAGAGATTTTTGCCAAAAATATGCTCTACTGTTGTTTTGCAAACCTTGCATTATACGCTTATTTATTTACTCCTTAGCGCTTTAGAAACTGATGTCGGAGTAATACAAAAACATCAATTGGGCATCTCTTTCATTTTTTAAGCAGACCGTGGAACGTCGGGCACGCAGCTAGTATTATAAAATAAAAGTGGAAGCTGCTCTTGTATTATGGATTAAAGAGATCAGGAAGAGAGACTGTTGCCACAAATTGAATTGTTATAAAAGAAAAGTCGAAGCAATCGTATTTATCGTGTATTAGATAACGATCTGATCATGGATCATAAACCATCATTATCTTCATTTTTTAACTTCTAACAGGGGCGGACTGGCCCGCCAGCCCGCGGACCGATTAGTCCTCAAGGTTGAACACCTTTTTTTTAATTTATTTTTACATTAAAAAAAATATTTTATTATTTTACTTTTTGATGCAAAATCCTTATTATTATTTTTTTTTTCAGCTAACATTTTTTTTTCTTTTGTTAAACCCGTAAACCTGTGCACCTTCGTTTTTCTTTTTTTTTTTTGCTTCTTCTTTATTTATTTTTTGCACTTTTTTCTTTCTTTTTTTTTTCTCTTGCGGGACCCAGTCCACTCCTGAATCCTAAATATTGTTACTGTATCTACCGTACAGTACTATTATAGTGCAGCATTTTATTATTACTACATACTATGCATACCGTGCTGTTTTATTTTATGTCTTTCCCCGTGGGGTTACACTTTCCCTCTCATTGATCATTCCTTTTGTGCATCTTAGTATTTATATATATATATATATATATATATATATATATATATATATATATATATATATATATATATATATATATATATATATATATATATATATATATATATAGTAAAAGTTCAGTTCTTTCTGTAAGAAACTGTAGTGAACAGTTGAGGAATGCTTTAAAACAGTTTGAGGGTTGTTTATGTCTAAAATAATTTCGCATGCTTCTAAAAAAACCGCATGCATGACGTGAAGTCGCAGGGTAACTTTAATTTCTCGCCAAGTCTTAAAATTTGGCACTTTTCTTAAAATTTCGGCAGACTTTAAGACTTTTTATTTCAATAACGGGGCGATACGGTACGTAATTTTTGCGTCAAAAAAGTCTCGATATGCTCTTTCGGTTGCTAACTAGTTGAGCTTTTCTTCATTATAACCCTATTGTGTGATTCCCTGGTAAGGAAGGTAAATAAGCTTTTAAAACTAAATGTAAATTCACTTTTGCATTGTAAACTTTCAAGATTGTGGGACATTTTTCTCTGGTGAAAAATACATTCTTAACATGTAATGTAAATAAATTTATTAGATGTGCCACATAAAGATTACTTATTCAATAATGCAGAGTAACTTTGACGCACAATTTCTCTTATTTTTAACTGACCCCTCATATTTTAATCTTTCATTGCTTTTTTGACATAAAACTGACGAAAGTTAAGAAATAATAATCATTAAAATTGTTAAAAATGAATAACTATCCCGGTTTAGAGTTACTTCGTGTTAGGGTAGCTTTGCTCTTTGCTATTTGTTAATTTCTCCTATTAAAAACAAGATTTTTTCATTTATTTATTTATTTATTTTAAGAATGTTGCTAAATTTATGTTTTGAGCCGTTTTGCTTAATATAATACAAAAATAGTAATTAAAAAATTTTTTTTTCATTGAAAAAAAAAATCGACTCTGCTGCAGCAAGTCCTATCCAAGTATCTCAGTTTCGTCAGTCAAAACCACGTCTAATGATATTTTTTTAATAATTAAAAAAAAAAAGTTGTATTCTAAAACTCAGAGTAAATTTTAACAATTAGTGTGTTAACTTTAAATGCGACTCATTTGGTATATAATATATCGGTATCCACGTGTGGCTGCGGTTGTGTTCTACCACGAACACAAACCAAAAACTAAGTTTTTCTGTTGTGTGCTGACCATTTTTGCACTGATGAAGAGGCTCCACAGTAGCCTTGCAATAGCTATATGCTGCATTTTCTTCATACTGTTAAAAGCACTTATTTTCGCGAAAATGAAGATATTGGTCATTTAGTGAATTTAAAATCTAAAGCAAATTTTATGCATAAAAAATAATAAAATCGCAAGGCTTAAATTTTTGCGATTAGGGCGGGCTTGCGAAAATTAAAGCCACGCGAAAATAAGTGCTTTTACAGTAATTTGTGCTTTGTTTCTGTTGTTTTCCCATTTCAATCACATTTTAGTACTAAGGCTATTTATCATCTTATATCTTTAAACGAGCAATTCTTGTGGGTATGTATATATATCGTATCTCGAAAACGGCTCTAACGATTTGGATGAAATTTTGGAATTAATTGTAGTTTAACATGCTAAGTTCATCTACATCAGTGTTTTTTCTGTAAAAATGCGATTTTTTACAAAAAAAAGTTTTTTAATACAAAGTCTAATTGAGTTAAGCCTTGAAAAATTTTTGGAATTAATTGTAGTTTAGCATGCTAAGTTCATCTACATCAATGTTTTTTCTGTAAAAACGCGATTTTTTACAAAAAAAAGTTTTTTAATACAAAGTCTAATTGAGTTAAGCCTTCAAAAAAATTGTGAATTGACACATAAGGCAGACGATTTGCAACGATAACAATGAAAATTTGTCTCTTCTCGCTTTGAAATTTTAAACTTGCTTAGGGTTGCCAGGCTTGGCTGACATTAGCCACTTTGGCTCATTTCAATCACACTTAGCTAAAAACAAATTCAAAAGCACTATGTAAGTCGATGTAAGGCTTTTTTTTTTAAAGCAAAACTATTGCTGGACCGTCTTACATCTTTAAACGAGCAATTCTTGTGGGTATGTATATATTTCGTATCTCGGAAACGGCTCTAACGATTTGGATGAAATTTTGGAATTAATTGTAGTTTAGCATTCTAAGTTCGACTACATCAGCGTTTTTTCTGTAAAAACGCGATTTTTTTCAAAAAAGAGTTTTTTAATATATCTTATATCTTTAAACGAGCAATTCTTGTGGGTATGTATATATTTCGTATCTCGGAAACGGCTCTAACGATTTGGATGAAATTTTTGATTTAATTGTAGTTTAGCATTCTAAGTTCTACTACATCAGCGTTTTTTCTGTAAAAACGCGATTTTTTTCAAAAAAGAGTTTTTTATTATAAAGTCTAATTGAGTTCAGCCTTGAAAAAAACTGTGAATTGATACATAAGGCAGACGATTTGCAACGATAACAATGAAAATTTGTCTCTTCTCGCTTTGAAATTTTAAACTTGCTTAGCGTTGCTAGGCTTGGCTAACATCAGCCACTTTGGCTCATTTCAATCACACTTGGCTAAAAACAAATTCAAAAGCACTATGTAAATCGATGTAAGGCATTTTTTTTTAAAGCAAAACTATTGCTTGACCGACTTATTTTATTTTACTTACCTATATTCTTTTTTACACTTCAAATAGTTTTATATGTTTTTTTTACATCACGCATCTAAATTTCATTTCGAAAAAACATAATTCTAGACTTTATATTTTGTTGTTATAATTTGTTGGAGTGGCTTGTGGATCATTAGTTTTTATGGATAGCGTGCTGTATGTTGCATTTTCTGGCGTAAAGTGACCAACTACACTAAAAGTATTTATTCCAAATGAAAATCTCGATTAGGATAAAATCGTGAATCGCGTTATAGTATGGAAGGAAGTTTTGGGTTAAAAACCGATTTACCCACAGTAAAATTGGCTCCAAGTTCAGTCTTTTAATTAATGACAGGAAAATTGTACAGTGGAAACAAAATGTAGGGGAGGT